>NC_056729.1:627736059-627801059 GCF_019279795.1 Protopterus annectens | reverse complement strand
GACATGTGGTCAGTCTTTGTACAGTGTGCCAGTGGAGAGGTATGTCAGAGACCTATCACTGTGAGTCGTGACATTACACATTAAATGCATGTCCACACAAACCCTGTCAATCTGTCACTCCACCATGTGTATAACAGGACTGATGACATAGAATCTGTTCACAAATCTGGGGATATGTTGGTTGGCTGTCTCCATATGTCCTGTCCAATGATGTATTGCCACCCACTATATGTGAATCGGCAGGTCACCACCTCTGTAATGTCCTTCACACAGGCAGGGAAATGGGGCAAGGCCCACATTAAGGAATGTCCCATATGTCAGAACTAGCAGCAGTGTTCAGGCCCACAACACAATACAATGTGGGCATCTACATAGTGTTATGGCTGTAGTAATACCTGACAACTGCACATCTGTACAAAGGACAGACAGGAAGTAGACAGCCAACAGGTTATGCATTAGGATGAATGTATTGAAAGGTAGACATCTGAAACTGAAAGGTATGCCATTACTACAACAGCAGTCCTCAATGACATGTCCAAAGAACATAGTAGTCTACAGTAAATATCAACATATCAGATTAATATCCAGTATGAGATACATATAAAAATACAGCTCAAACAACTAGAACAAGATACTCAGTACTCAGAGTTTAGCTTTGCATGCAGGGGGTATGGTTCCAGTACTACAATCTGCAATCTACTCTTACTTGAAAAAGCACTGTTAAAAGTACTAATGTAATGATACCATATGTGTTAAACTATTTCTGTCAACCAGTGCACTGTAGCTGGTGTAACATGCAAGTGTGACAGCATATAACTTGGGATACTACCCATGTATGAAACAAATCCAAAGAGCAAAGATTTTGGTACTACCCATGTATATCCAGATGTCCCATACAGTATGCTCACCCCCCTTGCTACTGAAATGACAGCACATAGATGCATATTATGTACAGAGAATTAAGTACACTTATTAAAGCTGTCATTGCCCTGCTATTTTATCACAATGGAATGTGATCACTGGTTACCAGGGCTGAGCTATGCTTAGTAGGTGTAACTATTGCTTAAATGTAAATGCTAAGCAGATTTGCGCACTGATAAACAAAGTCTACACAGTGTAAGCTCCTATTCATTTAACCGTACGTTAGCACTGCTTACTGTTGGGAATACCCACACAAACCCACTCAAAGCTGCTCAAAACTGCCTTAACCACTCTGTATCCAACAGTCCTTGTTCTGCCTAGCAACAAAATAAACAACCCTTGCAGGTCTTGGACCCATGACCTCACACCCCATAGTCTATGCAATTCACCAGCAAGCCACCTCAGCTGTGCTTTTTGAGGATGTTTTGTCAAACATACCCTTCTTTATAGACAGCTTACAATAGGGAACAGACAAGTGTGCAATGAGGAAGGACTGGTATCTGTATATATATATATATATATATATATATATATATATATATATATATATATATATATATATATATAGATAGATAGATATATGAATAGAAACATACATAGAGAGAGAGTGAGATATGTAAGGAGATCCATATATGAGTACAACAATATATAGCTATATTACCAATAAATACTGAGGTGTACACACACACACACACACACACACACACACACACACACACACACACACACACATATATATATATATATATATATATATATATATATATATATATATATATATATATATATATATATATATACATACACACGCATACACACATGTATATATATATATATATATATATATATATATATATCTATATATATACATATACACACACACATATATGCATGCATGTCCCAAAATGCCCATACAAACATATGCTGCTGATAGACCACCCACAACTGGGGCAACATGGACAGCTGGATACAAAAGCAGCCATGATACTCACATCTGCCCTCCCCACAATCCAAATAAATGAGTGAAATGTACAGTGCTACAAAATCATGATAGGCCATACACAATGGCCAGACATACAACAATCTCTTAGCAAAACAAATAAAATGTCTGAACATAGCAAAGAACAATGCAACCAGCCAGCAATTCAAGCATGTGTATTATACTCTGATGTCTTGACCAAAGCCTTTAATGAGTAAACATCACCAGAAATACATGCCTTAATCTTAAGGAGCAATTAACACCTAATTACATAATTGAATACACAGCCTCCAATTACACACGTCATTTAACCCCCTACAGGATAGAGTATCATAGTTAATATTCATTCATTAAAGTCTGTACATAACAATTGTCCTTTTATGTATGTTTCATCACACTGAGGAAAAGAAGTTTTCAGAAACAGTACCTTGAGACCCACTATTGTCCCCATGGTGTGATTTATCCAAATGTACAGCTATAGAACTGACATATTTCTTATCAGTAATATGTCTGACATGTTCTAACAGCCTAGTTTTAAAACATGTATTACTGTCCCCCACATAAAATATGTTACAAAACCATCTAAGAGTATTCCCTATAACCTACCTCTGGAATGTACAGACTTCAACATGTTTTCCAGCCATTCCCCTCAGCAGGAATTACAGCAGTAAATAATGATAGACCAGTATACCTATCCACCTACTACTGTATGACATCTGGACAAAGCCTGGCATAACTGGTGGACAGAAACCCAAATATACAGCCATACATGAAATATTGCTGTTATACTCTGAGAAAGTTGCTGGTGTTACAGGGTTTGTTGTAACATATCTTTTCTGAGGGATGTAAAGTCAGAAACACAAATGGATGCTACCATCTACATAATGCAATCACCCGAGTATGCTACTGATTTGCCAAGGACAACACCTGTCTGGGGAACAGCCCATACATAACAGGCTAACCTGTGGCCATTATGTGCTACAGTTGAGAGCAATGCAGAGATAGAACTTTGTTAGACTGAAACTCATGTAGAAGTAGCATGTGCAGACAAACCCTGTTAAACTAGCAGTATTCCAAAAAGATAACAGCAATACTCACATTCTGCTCCTAAGTCTTGAACCTTCCCACCATTTAAGTGGCTTGTCTCCACAAGTCATGTTGTAAGAGGTAGTAGCCCATACAACTCCAGGATGTCTTCCTCACAAGTAAGGGGAAAGAGACAATGCCCACATGAAGTACTCATTTATAGGAGTGTGTTGCCATGACTTTGGCTATTGGAAGAACTACACAGCTGTTCTGCTTGCAATTAGCAAGTGAGGAACCCACAATGGTGCACAGGCCATCACCTGGTCATGAGCATTACCTACAAAAGCCATGCTGCTACCTATTTAAACCAGCTCTATCCCTGTAGTGCACAGGGAGAAAGAGAAATAACAAATGAGACATAAAGTGAAAAAGAGAAGAAAGAAAAAAGGTAAGTGGAACATGTTAGGAAGTTATTGAATGTAGTACTTGGTCTGTAATAATGGGAAATATGATTTGGAGAAATATATGTCCCAACAAGACATGCTGTACTAATGTCCTGCTAAACAGCTGCTATGGCCATAGCATCTGGCCCTCTCTGCAGTGAAAAATATCACAGATATACCTCTCAACTGTACAGATCTTCACAGACTGTCCACATTTTACCATCATGTATTTCTGTCTGTTCCTCCTGAGATCTGTGCTTTACTGGCAAATAACTGAGGATTGAAGTCATCAGGTAATGTCAAACACTTGAGTTTAACTCCACATCCTTAAGAATATTCAATGTAATGCTAAATGTATCATTCTATGAACTTCCTATGTTTGTAACAGGTATATTTAAAGTCTGTCCCTATTTATCCCCCCCCCCATCAGTTTAGGCATTGTCCAGATGTGATGCTCTGAGAGGTTGTGAGGTGGGATCATAGCTCAGAAGCCTGACTCGCCTGGGAAAGGACAGCTCATATATGACACCCGCAGGGGTATCTGTCAAACAGTTGTGACTGTGCCACTGCTAGGCCAGTTAATGATATGTTTTCCATATCCATGTTACCTGTGATTATGAGCATGACATATGTTTGCCTTGTAAAGTTAAGACACCTATAGAGAGCGTGTGCATAGTAGAGTACTGTTGCAGGCATGTTTGTCGAACTGCATGTGATATATTGACTTAATAACATTCAACTGTACAGTGTTCTGCTGGGCAATAAGCACATGTGTAACTGATATCTGTAATCACATACACATATACTTGTGTTATGTCAGCCAAACCATTGTCAGGTCTTTGAGCAATGGCATTGTAACATAATAGCTTTCTTATGACTGTTGGACATCTTCCAGGTTATCACAGTGATGTCAAACCCTAGTGTGCAATCAACGTACTAATGTATGGTGCAGCTATATTAATACAGTGTCAATACTGATTTCCCTTTTGACACCCATTTATGTGTGCCATTGTCCAGATGTACTGCTGTAACAGGTTGAGAAGTATGACTGAGCAGGAATAATGTAAATACAGTATGCCATACTTACAGTCAACAGAAATGTATACCAGGTATCCCCTGAGCACATGTATGTATGTAAACGCCAAAAGGAGAAAAAATCACACTGGAAGCAAAAAATAGCGTAAGCGCTTTCGTTTACTGCAAATACATAAACTTCTTCAGACAAATTGACAAGGGAAATTGGTGTTTAAATAGACAAACAAATAATGACATCATTTCCTACACCAAAAACAAATCTCAATAAAATTCTTCATGCCAAAAAAATAATAAAAGAATTGTCTCCTAATGTCCACAAACCCTCCAAAAAATATACAATAAAATGAATACAGATTCACATTACCATCTAAATAAAAATACAAAAAATCAATATATATATATACACACATATAAAGAATATAATATAAAATCCTAACTCATACAAAAAAATCTCTATCTAAGCAATGCCTTCAATTTTAACAGACTCATGATAGAGATTGTGTCATTACGCCCTAGCGACACTGAAGCGTTTAATTTAAGTTGCCATAAAAGTTCTTTTTCCTTGAGTTGTAAAGAAACCGGACCTCCCCTATTACTTTCAGAGACCTTCTCAATAATTAAAAAAAGAAAATCATGTCTTAGGAATAATAAAACATGCCTAGCTAAGGCATTGTTGGTATTTTCTTTAGTGATGGCATAAAAATGCTCATAAATCCGATTCCTAAGAGGCCTATTGGTCTTGCCAACATAGAATGAAGGGCATTTAGAACATAGTGCCAAGTAAACTACCCCTCTTGTGTTACATATAAATTTATCCTGTATAAAGTATTTATTCCCATTAATTGTAAACCAATGAGTCACTAAAATAAACTTACACCAATGGCAAGATCCACACTTGAACATCTCACAATGGGGGCGATAGCATTTGTTGTTACTTTTTTCAAGTATAGATTTTAAATTTCTGCCTTTCCGAAATGTTACAAGTGGATGCTCACCCACATGTTTTCTTATTAAGTTATCTTCTAATAGCAAAAAACAATTTTTGCCAATAATGGATTTCAAAAGCAATGCATCTTTAGAAAATGTGGTGATAAACTTTAACCTTCCATAAACACTATTGTCATTATCCAGCTGTTGTGTGGGGACCATGAGTGTATTAGATGCATTTAAAGGAACATTACTGGGTTCAAAGCCACCATCTTCAGATGAAGTGTTAAAGCTAAGAATGGGTTTAAAATAACCATGTGCTCTTTTAGCAGAAACTTCATTGATAAGCTCCTCTACTAAATTACTGGGATAACCTCGCTTACTAAACATGTCACCCAGCAAATTACATTCATCAACAAAATCACTCTCCAAAGTTGTCATCCTAGCTGCCCTTACAAGTTGTTTTTTGACAATGCCCCTCTTTTGGTGGAACGGATGTCAACTGGAGAAGTGTAGAAATGTGTTTGAATATGTAGATTTTCTGAAAATCCTAGATGTAAATGAATGCAATACATAGTTCTTAGATAAATACACATCTAAAAATGAAGTGTCATTTTCCTGAAAATCCCATGTAAACTTAAAAAAAATTGGTAAAATTACTGATTCTATCAACAAAAGAAGCAGCAGAAAAGTATCTCCCTTCCATAGGATGAAGATGTCATCAAAATAGCGGGTGTACCATGCAGCCCTATCTTGGAAGACAAGATCTTTAAATAAAAAATGTTTCTCCCAAAATGCCATTACTGTGTTGGCAAAAGTTGCCCCACAGAGGGACCACATGGCTACACCCGTTTGTTGCAAATAAAATTCAGAATTAAAAGAAAAAAATTGTTCTTTAATACTAATTCCAACAAATAAATGACCAAGTCAATCTGGTCACCATCAAGTTTTTGCTCCAACAAAAAGTCCCTGACCCATTCGCTACCAAGATCATGTGGTATGCAAGTATAGAGATCACAAACATCGATGATAAAAAAAATTGAAATTACCATCGAAAGAAAAACTATTAAGGGCTTCTAAAAATGCCCAAGAATCCTTACTGATTTGGTCCTGGTTTTTTAATGAATCTTTCAGTTTGCAATCAACAAATCTAGCACACCCATAAGTGATTGACTGTCTACCATCGATTTATTGGGTGAAAAGGGGGTTTCTTTAAGTTTTTATGTATCGTAGGCAGCCCAAATAAGGTAGGAATAATTGGATGTGCAATAATGAGGAAGTTAAATAAATCAATGTCAATGCATCCTTCAATAAATAAATCATTAATGAAGCCCTTAATTTTATGATAGGCCCCATTCATTTCATTGAGGGACACCCTCATATATGCAGCATTGTCCAACAAGGACATCATGTTGGAAATATCGTCCTCTTTATTCTTAAAAACTAAACCACCCCCCTTGTCCGGTTTACAAATCTGAATATCAGCAAACTTCAAGTCATTTAATGCATCTCTTTGGCTGCGGGTCAAATTTTTTCAAAAAAATTAGGAGGGGACCTAGTGTTTAAAAGTACTCTGATGTCATTATCACATATTTTTTCAAACAATGAAATGGAAGGATGAAGAGGTGGATTAAAAATGCTAGCCACTTTAAAATCTTTAATAAGGCTAGAATCACTACCAAATGTGACATTCAAGTTTAATTTCCTAGTAAAAAGCTTTAAATCAATCAAAGTTCTAGCAATATCACTCCTAAAAGTAGGAACAAAAGAAAACCATTTTGCAAGAATATCTATAATTAAATGGTTAGGGTGAAATGAAGAAAAATTAAAAAAATTAAAATCCTGTGTAGCATTTCTAAAAATTATCAAATAATCATGATTGATAGTAGTCACATCAATAGTTTCACTAATTTTACCAATTTTTTAAAGTTTACATGAGATTTTCAGGAAAATTAGACTTCATTTTTAGATGTGTATTTATCTAAGAACTATTTATTGCATTCATTTATATCTAGGATTTTCAGAAAATCTACATATTCAAACGCATTTCTACACTTCTCCAGTTGCAATCCATTCCACCAAAATCTGGGCATTGTCAAAGGACAACTTGTAATGGCGGCTAGGATGACAACTTTGAAGAGTGATTTTGTTGATGAATGTAATTTGCTGGGTGACATGTTTAGTAAGCGAAGTTATCCCACTAATTTAATAGAGGAGCTTATCAATGAAGTTTCTGCTAAAAGAGCACATGGTTATTTTAAACCCATTCTTAGCTTTAACACATCTGAAGATGGTGGCTTTGAACCCAATAATGTTCCTTTAAATGCATCTAATACACTCATGGTCCCCACATTACAGGTGGATAATGACAATAGTGTTTATGGAAGGTTAAGTTTTATCACCACATTTTCTAAAGATGCATTGCTTTTGAAATCCATTATTGGCAAAAATTGTTTTTTGCTATTAGAAGATAACTTAATAAGAAAACATGTGGGTGAGCATCCACTTGTAACATTTCGGAAAGGCAGAAATTTAAAATATATACTTAAAAAAAGTAACAACAAATGCCATCGCCCCCATTGTGGGATGTTCAAGTGTGGATCTTGCCATTGGTGTAAGTTTATTTTAGTGACTCATTGGTTTACAATTAATGGGAATAAATACTTTCTACAGGATAAATTTAATTGTAACACAAGAGGGGTAGTTTACTTGGCACTATGTTCTAAATGCCCTTCATTCTATGTTGGCAAGACCAATAGGCCTCTTAGGAATCGGATTTATGAGCATTTTTATGCCATCACTAAAGAAAATACCAACAATGCCTTAGCTAGGCATGTTTTATTATTCCCAAGACATGATTTTCGGTTTTCAATTATTGAGAAGGTCTCTAAAAGTAATAGGGGAGGTCCGGTTTCTTTACAACTCGAGGAAAAAGAACTTTTATGGCAACTTAAATTAAACGCTTCAGTGTCGCTAGGGCTTAATGACACAATCTCTATCATGAGTGTGTTAAAATTGAAGGCATTGCTTAGATAGAGATTTTTTGTACGAGTTAGGATTTTATATTATATTCTTTATATGTGTGTATATATATTGATTTTTTTGTATTTTTATTTAGATGGTAATGTGAATCTGTATTTATTTTATTGTATATTTTTTGGAGGGTTTGTGGACATTAGGAGACAATTCTTTTATTATTTTTTTGGCATAAAGAATTTTATTGAGATTTGTTTTTGGTGTAGGAAATTATGTCATTACTTGTTTGTCTATTTAAACACCAATTTCCCTTGTCAATGTGTCTGAAGAAGTTTATGTATTTGCAGTAAACGAAAGCGCTTACGCTATATTTTGCTTCCAGTGTGATTTTTTTCTCCTTTTGGCGTTTACAGGTGTGTTCTTCCAGAATCTGTTTGTCTGTTGTTATAATGGAGAATATCGCCTCTGGTTCGCAACCTTTATTTCAAACTGTAACCCCACCACCAAATATTAACATTTGTTCACCTAATACGGACTCGGGTGGTTTTGGGAAACTTACTGCGTTGATTGAACTTTTATCTCAACGTGTGACTCCTTAACAAGTCAAGTTGTGGGAGTTTTGTCTCATGAGCCCAGAAGTCTAGGTAACGGCTCTTCAAACACTCAGCTGTTACAGCCGGTTCCTGGCTCTTCTTTAACTTCAGGGGCTGCCCTAGGATCACAGGATTGGGGAATCTTAGCGCCAAACACCTCCAGTTTGCCTTCGTTGCCTTGCTCTGGTGTCCAGACTCCTTGTGGAAATGTACTGAATGCTAATTTGTCATCTAACAGTGAACATGATAATTTTGTAAGTACTTAATCTGTCTTGCCTTCACTTAATGATTGGTTCAAAGAACCGGCAAGTTTTTTGAACACTACTACACGTTCACATCACTTTGGGCATTCTGCTGAGAGCGAGAATACTCTCATCAATAACTTGAAAAGCTTTGACATTAAGCTATTCAAATTCAAAAAGCTTCAAATTGAAATACAGTATTTAAGTGAATGTATGAGGAGAAAACAAGTTCAGAAAGGACTTCGGCAGTGGCGTTTCCCTACTGGTATCATTTTAAACTGGTCATTTCACAAGGAACTCTTGAGTTTATTTGACCAGCAGGGAATTGCATTTATTGAATGTTTAATTAAAAACTACCATAAGCAGATCGAACTATTACAGTGTGAATTAACGGACCTGGACAATACGATTAGATCTGACAGAGATTTTCAACGTTATAAATTTGATTTCCTTCGTATTTTTTCTAGCATTGACAGTGCCTTGAACAAAATTAAAGAGACTAAAATGAAGAAATTGAACAGAGATTTGTTAGCATATGAAAAGAGTGTAGCTTACCCTTTACCTCATTCGAATTCTGTTGTTAATGTGAATGATAGTTTTAGCATGTTAAATGATGGTTCTGAGGATAGTTTTCAGACTGGGCCTGGTAACAGTAGTATTGACAATAACGGTGTTGCCAATAACAGTAGAAATGTCACATCTCCAGTCAGGAGAAGCGAAAGATTGGCCAATAAAAACAGCAATAATGGTTCTTATGTTAATGCCAACCAGCAGCAGGTTTTTCAGGTGCAGAGAAACCTAAACACTGCGGGGCAACAGCATGCCCCCCGGCCTCAGAATCAGAGGAAGAAGAAATTTCAGAACAGGAGAAGGAGATAATTTCTCCAGACACTGGTTCTGAAACTATTGATGCGGCTACTATCAATCATGATTCTTTGATAATTTTTACAAATGCTACACAGGATTTTAAAATTTTTAATTTTTCTTCATTTCACCCTAACCCTTTAATTTTAGATATTCTTGCAAAAGGGTTTTCTTTTGTTCCTACTTTTAGGAGTGATATTGCTAGAACTTTGATTGATTTAAAGCTTTTTACTAGGAAATTAAACTTGAATGTCACATTTGGTAGTGATTCTAGCCTTATTAAAGATTGTAAAGTGGCTAGCATTTTAATCCACCTCTTCATCTTTCCATTTCATTGTTTGAAAAAATATGTGATAATGACATCAGAGTACTTTTAAGCACTAGGTCCCCTCCTAATTTTTTGGAGGAAAATTTGACTCGCAGCCAAAGAGATGCATTAAATGATTTAAAGTTTGCTAATATTCGGATTTGTAAACCGGACAAGGGGGGTGGTTTAGTTTTTATGAATAAAGAGGACTATATTTCCAACATGATGTCCTTGTTGGACAATGCTGCATATATGAGGGTGTCCCTCAATTAAATTAATGGCGCATATCGTAAAATTAAGGGCTTCATTAATGAATTATTTATTGAAGGATGCATTGGCATTGATTTATTTAACTTCCTCATTATTGCACATCCAATTATTCCTACCTTATTTGGGCTGCCTAAGATACATAAAAACTTAAAGAAACCCTCTTTTCACCCAATAATCGACAGTAGACAGTCAATCACTTGTGAGTGTGCTAGATTTGTTGATTGCAAACTGAAAGATTCATTAAAACACCAGGACCAAATCTGTAAGGATTCTTGGGCATGTTTAGAAGCCCTTACACATTTTTCTTTTGATGGTAATTTACATTTTTTTTATCATCAATGTTTGTGATCTCTATACTTGCATACCACATGATCTTGGCTGCGAATGGGTCAGGGACTTTTTGTTGGAGCAAAAACTTGATGGTGACCAGATTAACTTGGTCATTTATTTGCTGGAATTAGTATTAAAGAACAATTATTATTTTTTTTATTCTGAATTTTATTTACAACAAACGGGTGTAGCCATGGGGTCCCCCTGTGGGGCAACTTTTGCCAACACAGTATTGGCATTTTGGGAGAAACATTTTTTTATTTAAAGATCTTGTCTTCCAAGATAAGGCTGCATGGTACACCCGCTATTTTGATGACATCTTCATCCTATGGAAGGGTGATAGATTTTCTGCTGCTTCTTTTGTTGATAGAATCACTAATTTTACCAATTTTTTAAAGTTTACATGGGATTTTCAGGAAAATGACACTTCATTTTTAGATGTGTATTTATCTAAGAACTATTTATTGCATTCATTTACATCTAGGATTTTCAGAAAATCTACATATTCAAACGCATTTCTACACTTCTCCAGTTGCATCCGTTCCACCAAAATCTGGGCATTGTCAAAGGACAACTTGTAAGGGCGGCTAGGACGACAACTTTGGAGAGTGATTTTGTTGATGAATGTATTTGCTGGGTGACATGTTTAGTAAGCGAGGTTATCCCAGTAATTTAGTAGAGGAGCTTATCAATGAAGTTTCTGCTAAAAGAGCACATGGTTATTTTAAACCCATTCTTAGCTTTGACACTTCATCTGAAGATTGTGGCTTTGAACCCAATAAAGTTCCTTTAAATGCATCTAATACACTCATGGTCCCCACACAACAGGTGGATAATGACAACAGTGTTTATGGAAGGTTAAGTTTTATCACCACATTTTCTAAAGATGCATTGCTTTTGAAATCCATTATTGGCAAAAAAATTGGTTTTTGCTATTAGAAGATAACTTAATAAGAAAACATGTGGGTGAGCATCCACTTGTAACATTTCGGAAAGGCAGAAATTTAAAATCTATACTTGAAAAAAGTAACAACAAATGCCATTGCCCCCATTGCGGGATGTTCAAGTGTGGATCTTGCCATTGGTGTAAGTTTATTTTAGTGACTCATTGGTTTACAATTAATGGGAATAAATACTTTCTACAGGATAAATTTAATTGTAACACAAGAGGGGTAGTTTACCTGGCACTATGTTCTAAATGCCCTTCATTCTATGTTGGCAAGACCGATAGGACCCTTAGGAATCGGATTTATGAGCATTTTTATGCCATCACTAAAGAAAATACCAACAATGCCTTAGCTAGGCATGTTTTATTATTCTCAGGACATGGTTTTCGGTTTTTAATTATTGAGAAGGTCTCTGAAAGTAATAGGGGAGGTCCAATTTCTTTACAACTCGAGGAAAAAGAACTTTTATGGCAACTTAAATTAAACGCTTCAGTGTCGCTAGGGCTTAATGACACAATCTCTATCATGAGTGTGTTAAAATTGAAGGCATTGCTTAGATAGAGATTTTTTGTACGAGTTAGGATTTTGTATTATATTCTTTATATGTGTGTATATATACTGATTTTTTGTATTTTTATTTAGATGGTAATGTGAATCTGTATTCATTTTATTGTATATTTTTTGGAGGGTTTGTGGACATTAGGAGACAATTCTTTTATTATTTTTTTTTTGGCATGAAGAATTTTATTGAGATTTGTTTTTGGTGTAGGAAATGATGTCATTACTTGTTTGTCTATTTAAACACCAATTTCCCTTGTCAATTTGTCTGAAGAAGTTTACGTATTTGCAGTAAATGTAAGCGCTTATGCTATTTTTTGCTTCCAGTGTGATTTTTTCTCCTTTTGGTGTTTACAAGTGTGTTCTTCCAGAATCTGTTTGTCACATGTATGTATGCATATGTTCAGCTGGATGGCACAAAACTAATCACATGGGTTTCAAGCAGTCAGGTTAATAGGTTGTGCATGTTGCACATGTGTGTTTTATCAGTGTCAGTGCATACAACAGACATATATGTGTACAGCTACTGGTGGTTGCATTGCCCTGACACTGATGTTGGTACTGGAGTAGGCATGATTATCAGTTACTACTCAGAGAAATGTCCACCTGTATTATGACCTTCTGCCCATGCCTACCACTACCAGCTATATCAACACCTATGTACAGTGGATATCACAAGTGCACACACCCCTGTTGGAATGCCAGGTCTGTGTGCTGTATGACAATCAAACCATAGAAGATCATTTCATAATGTTTCTCATCTTGAATGTGACCCCTAACCTGTCCAGTTCCATTGCAATACAATCAAAGGTGTTTCTAGAAAGGTGAGCAACTATTTCCAAGTGAAGATGTGCCATGATGTTAGAGTTCAGACCAACATGGGTGAATGCTGTAACCATCTCAAGAGGTGCATACACAAGTTTAAGGGTGTACACACTCATTCAACCGACTTATTGTACTGAGTATTATTTCCATATGTTTTCATAGACCAGATTGTTATGTTTTTATTTGAATTGTACAGGCTATAGGTTACACTACAGGTGGGAATTGTCATGAAATGAGATATTGTGGTGCCATGTTCCAATTGCACAAATATCAGGCCGTGTATCAGGGGTGTGTACACTTTATATCCACAGTAGCTATATGGACACAGCAGTACCTGACCTGTATATCCAGCCTCCACCAAGGTCTAGTAAGCCCTTTTGGTGGACAGCAGCAATGCACAAACCACATAATAGGTTGCTACATTGGCTGTACAAGGACACATAGGTGCAGGAAACACATTTGAATCAAGTCCACCTATATCTGAGAAAGCAGGTAAGTTCACATGTGATGCCCTGTAAGGCTGACTATGAATCGGACATATCCACACCACCAAGGAGAAGTGCAACCATGTCTCCACATATGTTGTACGTCTCAGATGATACAACACAATTCACCCAGTACTGGGGGTAAAGAACACCTCATACACACATGCCATAGATATAGGCAACCTGCATCACACAGGTTAGGTGGGAACATTGCCACCCTGTCCATCCCAGTCATACATGGAGATATGCACTTCAACCACACTCCTCCCCACAGCAGTGTTGAACATGTACATATTGCCTACTGATGACAACAACAGCATATCTCCATGGGGCATAATAACATCAGTGTCTGCCTCCTACATGAACTCAGGCATGTGCTCCGAGCTCCATCATATACCACAGTCAAACACAGACCTGCCACCATACACACGCCATCCACATGGAAGATGACCACTGTCAACCCTCTACACAGAAATGAATGGAGGATAGAGGATTATGCAATCAAGTGTCCAACATTGGGGTGAATAAGATAGCTCAGGGACAGGCGTGCAATGCAAGCTGCTATAGCCATGATAGCTTGGACGTTTCTGGTGTAGTCTGGATTATTTGCAAGTAATATCCACTGCTGATGCGCATTTTGACAACCGTATGAGGTCCTGTGACCTTGTCCTGTTTATGTCTTCCAGGTAACATGCAGAGTGCTCACCTACCTGTATTCTTTGTTGGGGAAACAGACATCATCACTCAGTATGTAATTGGACATTATACCATGTCATGTGGACAGAGAGCAGAAGATGTGCAGGAGAGGACTGCGCTTTGGAACAGTGTGGTCCACAGGGTAAATGATGCCGGCCTGCACAGCAGAACTTATGTGCATGTGCAGCATCAGGCCACAGACCTCAAATGCCATGCCCATCAATAGGTTGCTGCTGTAGCAAGGGACTGGCTAGACACAGGTGGAGGCCCAGCCATCCAGACCCCACTTACACCCACCGAGGAGCTCCTCACCACACTTGGGCCACACGCCAAGCACACAAGCCATGACGCTGAGGGAAGCATTGTGGAGGTGGTTTGCACACACACACACTAGATGAGGAGCATGCAGGTAAGGGCCTAGTGGGGATTAGTACACTAATGTATCAGACATACATGTATCTGTATTGTATCTATATGCATGTGTCAGGTCCGATTGCAGTTCTGGATGGGGTTTTCTAATGCACAGAGGTGCACATCTATGGTGAGGACAGGACATTGTGTATTACTGTGGTTAGTACTGTAGATGTGCAGACATGCTGCATCCATCCTATACCAAGACCAGACGTGTGTCTGCTGACAATAACTCCCTTTCACAACTACCTAGGACCCTCTGGTCTGCATATGGGACAGCAGCCTGAAGCTGGTTGGTATTACATTGTTCTGTTGTTGCCTGGCAATACCCCAGGCATGTGAAGTGCATGCAATTTACCATGCACACAACTATCAGTAATAGCTATATTGCTTTATGTAATAGCTATACTGCTTGTTGTGCATGTTCACTTGTGCTGGGGTTAATTGTATTGCATCACAGTAGTTACCACTGGAGCCTATCTGACATGAATTCAACATTCCTGTAGCATACCTCACAACTTGTCAGTGCCAAGACGTCTGGACAGAGGCCAGCAAATTGAACTGGACAAATGTCCTAAGGTAAGGTCATGCGTGACACATTACTGGTATACAGTGGATATAAATTGTGTACCCAACCTCTTAAGATGCAAGGTATTCCTATTACATACTAATTAGCACCACAATATGACAGTCCACACCTCTTCTAGCCTTTCATGTGACCCATAACAGGTACAGTTCACTTGTAAAACCAAGCATCTGTACTCATGTATTGCACCTACAAGCCAGGCCAGCTGTGAGGGTGGCAGACGTCCTATCAGCATGATGTTTCAGTCAGGTATGATATCTCATGCTGTCATATGTGTCAGTACACTCACTGTGACCTGTTTGGCTATAATATCACATACATGGGAATTGTTAAGGCACATAGACCACTTCTGACCACTTACAGGTTTCAAACATAATGATATTCCAGACACATCTGTACAGAGGACTGTACAATGGTTTAACCTGCTGCATGTGAGGCAGATGCTGTCACCACACTGTATAAAGTAATGGCAGTGGCAGGTGGTCACCAGCCATAAATGGTATACACATCAGAATGGTATAAGCCACACATGATATGATCCTCACACACAGACAAACAGTTGCCAGCATTAGGATTTGAACTCCTGCCTACCTAGATATTCCTACTATAGTGCTATTCAGTTATTAGATGTGCCACAGAGCTTATACACTTCCACCTCAACCAAAGGTACTTCTGAGGTGGATGACATCAACAGGTCTACTAAATTGGAGTGAAGTGAAGTGTAAAGGGTAGTACACAGGTCAAAAATGGTATGAGCCAGATAGTACTTAATACACACGTACACATACACCTGCTAGTATTGTGATTAGAACTCCTGTCTATCTAGGTATGTCTATTATAGTGTTATGCAGTTACCACAAGTGCTACAGAGCTTACCAAACATTCATATGGCCAAAGCTTCTGATAACTGCACAGCTGTGGTAAAGTATTACAGGTGGCAGACAGTCTGCCTTCTGTTCCACCCGTACATCATGCTAGTTCTTTCTGTCTTGCACTTCAACTAGCATTATGGCTTGGCACTTCACCAGGTTATTGTACCATGAAGTGTGTCACACCTGTGAGCCATCGGCAGTACTCGTTCATCACAGATGTCACCCCAGTACTTACTAGTTATGTCCACCCCTCCTGGCATGCTTGAAGGGTGGTTATCTGTGATTTCACCCATTGACCTAGTGTGCATGTCCATTCTGGGACACTGTTGCAACTGTCGCATGTACACAGACAACACTCCCCTCTAAACTCCAAACACTCAGACCTGTGAGGGTTACCCATATATCACCCAATGTGACATATGCACTCTGCAGCAAAGAATGGACTAGCAGGTCAAGAGGATAACATCAACACCTGCACCACATCATGTGGAACACTTAGCTCACCATGACTCCCTCTTTGGCAGCCATGACATACAGTGAAAAGCCATACACCCACCTTCCCAGAGGCACTCAATGGACATCTACCCAAACAGCACAGACCAGCAAGGTGGACACCCACTTAGACACTGCAACATGGCACATGCCAAGGCACACATATTTAACCTACACAGTGTGCCCCAACCTAAGAACCTAAGGTTAACCACCTTCCACAATACAGTGATCATGGGTAACTCAGTACTGAGGTACACACATCCCACTCACTAGGTTGAATATGGAGCAGGTAACAGCCAAATATCAGTCACATTCCAGCATCTAACACATGACACAGCAAGTCATGTCACTCCACAACAACTACGAGTATTACTACATATCCATGTGGGTGTAAATGCATTGGGACACACCTCCCTGGACTACATGACAGGAGACATGCTTGAACTCTCTGATTATGGGGTTCAGGCAGGTGTGACAGTAGCCCTGGACAGTATACCGCTGTCATCCAGAATTATGCTTCGGTACTATCAACAGATGGTTGACTTCAACATTGGCTTACATGTTATGTGTCATTCTCAGGGGATCCAGGACCTCTCTGCTTGGGATGGCATGATTGCCAGAACCCAATGACTTGCCAGGGATGTCCTACATCTGTCACCGCTGAGTTGCCAAGTACTGGCTAAGTGTCTTGCCACCCCTATGGTGCCTTATTAGGCAATGTTCCTAATGTTATTATCACAATAACAGCTACACATGTATGCACTCTGAGGGTCATGCTGCTCAACAATGGACATCTGTCAAGATGCAGTCACTCATAGCAGTTGGAGTGGAGAACACGTCTGCTGTAATGGAGAGGTAGTTCACAGCAGCAGAGAGCAGACCTGCCGTATCAGGCTATGCCGCATTCCACAGCTGTCAGCCCCCAAACATGGACCACACCACACATACACAGGTAGTGTTGTCTCCATATTCATTATGAATAGGAACACCTCCAGACTAGCATCCCATCATAATGCATTGGAGATACTTCCAGTACGACTGCCTTGGGGTAATGGTGCTATCCAGACAATAGTCTGCGATGGGTTCACATCTATGCACCAAGACTATCAATGCACATTCCTCAACACCCTGCCATCTCTGATGGTCCAATGCAACACTGACATAGTACGAGTCTTCAGCTACTGCTCCATCACCTGGGGAATGTAGCCAATTGCCAGTACAGTGACCCAACACTTCTGGGATCCATCATTTCCATTGCCCTAGTCCAGCTCATACTGACCCATGGTAGAAGATGCAACAACCTTGACCTGTCTTAACCACTTAAATATGGGACCGTCGCATATTCCCAGATGTCAATCCCTGCATGGTGAGATTCACACAGGCTGTAATCAACATGGAACTCAACATGTCAGCCACACCCCCCACAAAAGTAACCACCTGGCAAAAACTCTCCAAAGCTGACTTTTCAGCCATGAAAACAGGGGTGGATGTCTTCACTGCACCCATGGCAATGGGATGTAGCTGCATGACTGTGGAATCACACACACAGGCACTGTACAAACAGGTACATGAATGTGAGGTACTAGCCAGAGCCAACAGAACCCAGACACTGTCCTCCAAACACTGGGAGACAATATGATGGTCCCCTGCCATTACTGAAGTCTACATCAGAGGGAGGACACTGTTGCAGGGAAAGCTGGTGTCCCATAACTATTGAACTCCCTTATTAGCTTCAAACACAACTTTGTATCCCTCATGGGAGTCCCTGACAGGCATTTATGGCAGCAGAGATCCAGCAGACACTGATGACAGTCCAAAAGCCTTGATAGTTACATCAACAAACTTCACAGCATTAAACACAAGTTCTGCAAGTTACTGCGTAAAGCTAATACCTATCCTGAGACAACAGCTATTGGCCACAGTCTTGGCAACAAATTCAGTGCCAGCTTTACCCCCTCTCTCCCCCCACAAGTGAAGTGCTGAGTGAATGTGTTCACGCATGCTGTATCCCATTTCCGTTCTAGGCATCTGTGTGGCACCAGGATGTGGCCCTGCAGCAAGGCCACAGGGTATGGCAGTGTGGTGACACATCCACCATGTCATAGGCAGGGTACAGTATGTGCATGGTAATTCCCAGTCTGTAACACAGTGGTTGCATATGCTTCAGAGATTATAGGGCTGAGGGTTGTACATAGGTAAATGTTGATGTACAACATCTGTTGTAGAATAGAGAATGGTACATGTTCGGGTTTAGACGCACCTCCAATTGCTAATGACCACAGCCACAGGGGATATTCATCAACCAAACACACTGGGATTACTATTCACACACACACACACACACACACACACACACACACACACACACACACACACACACACACACACACACACACACACACACACACACACGCACACACACACCTTGCCCATACTGAGATCCATAGGTTCATTGCTTCATAGGTGTGTAGTAGGTGAATGGGCCTGAAGGCTCTACAAGGCTAGCCCAAGAGAATACCTTGGCATCAGGCCACATGACAATAGTTCCCAGTGTGGCTCAGGAGTATAGTCACTGGAGTGGTCCCCAGGGGTGGGTATTGTATTCCCCATCCACTCATCCAGGTTCTATTGTGAGTGGCCAGTGATGTGCACTGTTTCCCATGTATGTGATCTATATTCCATAACATAAACAGTGTCTGGGTTGTGCACATGTCCAACATGCACATTCTTTGACGTGTGGAAAAGTGCTTGAGGTCTCTGGGGCATGTTTTGTGGACAGAATGTTATCTTCTGATGTAGCATTCCTGACCTCATTTGATGAGACCTGGCTATGTAACTGAGGTAGTGATTGCACCTACATTGACAGTATGATACGAGTATTCAGTGGAGTTAGTGGCATCTGTCCATACAGGGCATGTGTATAAGGCATGGTATTCCCTTTGTGGAGAACATTTGCAGACTCTACAGTTGTTGCAGGCGTCCAGTGGGGAACATGGCAAAAGGGCCACTGTACACATTGATTGGGCTACTGAGGGGAAGGAACAGGGTGTCATGTCCTTTTTCTTCCTGGATAACACACAGTCAGGAGATGTAACACATCAAAGTACTTTCTGATGTCAGTGGCACTGTTATGGTAAACAGGCATGTAGTCCACTGCAATCACACTGTGGGTACTATCTTTGAGGCAATATGCAGGGAAACTACAAATATAGTTGTTGTTGCCTAGCCAAGTGTGTTTGTGTATGATACGTGGGTGGAGAGTTGTCTCTGAGTAATAGAAGGGTTGCCTATATTGCTTACTAATCCATACTGACACATTTAGGGCTGTGGATTGTCTACACCAACCTCTCCAGTGTTTGACAACTGTTGGCCTTGTAATGTGGACATTGTGATATATACTAGGTCCTCAACAAAATAATTTAGCAAAATCCACCCCCCCAATGGATCCTATTTTTCCACGATCACACCAACCCCCACACAGGATACTGATGACACACACACTTGCCAGTACTGAGTCTCAAAGCCCTACCTAGCTATATATTGTTACTACAGAGTACTGTATTTATCACATGCACCATGGAGCTTATAGGATGGATGTTGTCCCGAGGTACTTCTAAGGTGAGAAACATCACCAGCCCTTGTAAGTACTGGCATTGGGTGATGTAGGGGGTGAGAGATTCCAAAAAATATTTTATGCTTTACACACATTTACCAGCAGTGAGGTCCAAACCTCTATCTAACTATCTCTTCGGACCATTATGGTTACACATTTACCACATGCACCACTGACCTTACATGGTTTATGGGTGCCAAAGGATACTTTTAACGTGGATGATATCTGCAGGACTGCTAAAGTCAGGTGATGAGATGTGTACTGGGTGTAAATGGGGCCAAAATCTTTGAGGTACAGACATACATATATAGACATATGCACACACACAAACACTTGCCAGGGATGAGATTCAAATCCACACCAATGTTGTTATTGCTACTACATTGTTCTGCATTTATCACATGTGCCATGGAGCTTCTATGTTGGAGAGCTGTGCAAAGCTATATTTGAAGGCGAGTGACATCAGCAGCAGTGCTAAATGCGGGGTAAGGGAAGTGTTGTAAGTGTGAATGACCGCAAAATCAATTCTCTACAAGGATAGACATACTCTTTCACACAAACACTCACATTTACACAGTTGCCAAGATTAATATTAGAACACCTACCTAACCTAACACTAGGTAAGACTGCAATCCAAATTGTAGCTTGCTACAGATCCCCCACCATGCCTCAAGATTCTCAGTACACCTTTCTAAACATACTGGACAATATTAAGATACAACCAAACACCCTAATACTGGGTGATTTCAACTGCCCTGCCATTAACTGGGAAAACTACTTGGGTACCAACACCTTTTCCCAACAGTTCTTGGAATTCATAAATTCCAATGCCCTGGATCAACTAATCCATTGTCCCACCAGGGGCTCCAATATACTAGACCTGGTCATTATCAACATGGGAGATAGATGCTCCGCACCAGTGGTCACCCCCTCATTGGTTAGATCTGACCATAAGCTAATCACCCTTGAAATCTACATCCCACCCCCACTCCCCAGTAAGGAAACCTCCGTAAAAACTTCTCCAAAGTCAACTTCATGCTACTCAAGTCAGAAGTGACAAACATCATGACATCCATGCAGACGGGAGCTGAAAGTTCGAATGCTAAATCCTACACTAAGGCACTGTACGAGCACATCCACTTGTGCATGAATCGTGTCATCCCAAATAGAACCAAGACCCTCTCCCCCCAAAAAAGGAAGCCAATCTGGTGGTCCCCTGCCATAAACAAACTATACAACAAAAGGAAGAAACTGTTACAAGAAAAGAGGAAAATCCCAGGATGCAAAAAACTCCCTTACCAGCCTCAGTAAGAAGCTGAGAACCCTCATAATATCCTCCAATGCTAGTTATGAAAATAAAATTGCCAAATATTTTAAAGACAACCACAAGGCATTTTATAGTTAGGTCAAGATTCTAAATTGCAATACTCAGATCTGCTCTGAGCTGCAACAGAATGGCATTAAATATACTGATCCCAAGGATATTTTCAATATCCTGGCAGATCAAATTAGTGCCAACTTCATTCCCCTCTCACCCCTAAAGGGCTCATCTCAATACCAAAAGATTGCCAAATTCCAGTAATCATGGCCACACAGGTAGAAACCGCACTCTCCAAAGCTAAGAATACAGCATCCATGGGACCAGATGACATCCCGGGCTGTATACTACATGAACTACAAAATGAACTGGCACCTCACCTAAGTGTCATGTTTAATCATAGCCTCACCTCAGGCTTCGTGCCCACTGAGTGGTGCACATCTACAGTTATCCCACTCCACAAGGGGGGAATCCTTCTTGGATCCCGGGAACTACCTTCTCATCAGTCTAACAAGCCTGATCTGCAAGGGCATGGAACGCATTATCATGGAACTTATAAACAAAGACATTGGCAACCTTCAAACACTGGACCCCACCCAGTTTGGGTTCGTGAAGGGCCAATCTTGTCTACTGAACTTGATTGACTTCTTTGAATCAGTCATCATTAGAGCTGTGGACATGGGAAAGGCAGTCCACAGAGCCTATCTGGACCTCGCCAAGGCCTTCAACACCATCCTCCACTCTGGAATCATAGATAAACTTACTAAGCTGAGTATAAATCCCTATGTTACTCAATGGGTTGCCAACTGGCTTACTGACAGAACCCAGACTGTAAAGGTAGCCAACTCCAAATCCAGCTCCAGACAAGTGACAAGTGGAGTACCTCAGGGTTCAATCCTGGGACCGCCCTTGTTTGGCATCTACTTCTCTGAAGTACAAGCCAACACTAAGGGAGTCTGGCTAACAAAGTTTGCAGATGATTGCAAACTTGGAGCCATTATTGAATCCCCAAATGATGTGGATATTCTACAAAAGGGCCTTACAGAAACAGATGCTTGGTGCCAGAGCCATGGATTCAAGCTTAATACCAAGAAATGTATAGTTATCCCCTTTGGGAAAAAACATGTACCCATTAATTACCACATAGGTGGCAGTACACTAAATACTGAATGTGTGATGAGAGACTTAGGGACACAGGTGGACAGTGGTCTCATCTTCGATAACCACATCACCACAGCAGTCAGGAAATCATTCTATGTGGCACACCTCATCACTAAGGACTTTTCATCCAGAAAAAAAGGAGGTCATTGTCCCACTGTACTCATCCTTCATTAGACCCATTATAGAGTACAATGCCCATTTGGTATGTACCTCACGAGACATCTGCAACAGCTGGAAAGGCCTCAGAAATACCTCACTAAAAGAATCAGAGGCCTAAAGCAGATGCCCTATGCTGACCGTCTAAAAACACTCCAGCTATACTCTGTGGCATATCGTCTACTCAGAAGCAATATCTGCTTAACATACAAGGCCACGTCAAACCCTGAGCTGTTGATCAAGCTCAACTTAAAGAAATCCCAATCCCTCAGAGCCACATGCTCCAGGGATCTAAGCCTTGTCATCACAATGAACAAAACATGCTGCGGCAATAGGTTCCTGATCCAGAGACTCCCCATACTCTGTAATAGACTGCCCATACATGTCAAGCAGAGTGCCTCCTTGGCCCTCTTCAAAAGGAACCTTGATGATTGGATGGGAGATAGGAAAATCTCCCCGGGGATCACGTCAGTCGCCCTGCTAGAGCGGGGTCCAGGGAACTAAATATTGTGGTAAGAAATATCCAGGGAATTGTTATAGCTTGGCTTGTATAGACCCTAGGGCTAATAGCCTAGTACCAATTTATGAACCTATGAACCTATAATTTGCTACACTATACTATTACGCAGTTATTGCAAGTGCCACAGACTTATATGTTGGAGAGCTGTGCAAAGGGATCTTTGAAGGTGAGTCACATTAGCAGCAGTGTTAAAGGAGAGGTAAGGGAAGTGTTGTAAGTGTGAATGACCACAAAATCAGGTCTCTACAAGTATATACACACTCTCACACAAACACTCACATTTACACATTTGCCAGGATCAGAATTGGAACTCCTTTTTAACTACTTTGCTACACTATAGTATTACACAGTTATCGCAAGTGCCATGGAGCTTATATGCTGGGGAGCTTTCCAAAGGTATATTTGAAGGTGAGTGACATCAGCTGCAGTGCTGAATGAGGGGTATAGGAGATTTAGTTAGTGTGAATGGTCTCACCCACATTCATCCACACACTCACACACAACTTTACATTTGACAGGGCTGAGATTACAATTGCTACATGGATACCTATTTGTACTGTAGTGTTACACAGTTATCACAAACACCACTGACACTATAGGGCTGAGGGCTAACCAAAGGTATTTCTACAGTGAATGACATTAGCACATCATGTGATATAGGCCAATTGGATGTGTAGTGAGTGGGACAGGCCTCATAATGGGCTTCTCTCTGTCACTGTCTCTCTTTTTCTTCCCCATGTCTCTGTGTGGGTATGTTTGACATATTATATTATGTTGGCTTTAGATATGTGTGTGTATTCCTATCCAATGTGTGTGTATGTGAAGTATCAATGGTGTACAATTTGGTGTGTGCACAGACAGCTGCAAATAACCGATAATTGTAGTCCACTGTGTTGTGAAATATGGGCTTCATTCTTTTAAGTGTAGGGACATGCCCAATATGACCTTCTATATTGAGTGTGTGCATCCATTCCAGTGTGGGTTGGACTCCAGTTCAGGGTTTTGTATGCTACAGCTACACTTAGCAAACTGTTTCTGCAGGATATCTGTTGATAGGTTGCCAATATGGAGACACAATGGGCTTAACATACAGGGGATACTGTAACTATTGCTGTCTGTGCTGCTTGTGTGACATATTTGGTTGTCACATAGATATTCTGACATATGTATTGTTTTACACTGTGATGTGTCATGTCATCAACTACTGACAGTTATCATTCTTTGCTCACAGTTATTTATGGGGAAATACGAGATGAATAAAGATGAGACCAATATTCTGACACATATAGACTACACATTCCGGCCCACACCTGCCATTGTGGAGGGGTAGCTACAGAGAATAGATTGCTGGTTCTGTGTAAATGGTGCAGCACCTTGTTAGTATGCTGGCTGGGGTTCCCCTCCTTGTGTTTTACTCAACTTCAAGGAATGGCCATATCCTGCTAGGGTCATACCGCTCAGCTGTACAGATACACCCAGGTTATCTAGAGGCAGGACTCATATATCTGGTCAGTTTACCTTCACATTGTGGTTTACAAGCGATTGTGTGGCTATTCATTCATGGGTTTGCAGCTGAGAGTTGTATGGGCAGACATTAGAGTTTCAGACTTCACACACTCCATGACATTCAAGCTTCTACACCCCCTCTGTTATTCTCTCCTCCACTTAACATTATGTAAGCAATATCTCAGAGGTATCCCTATAGTTGGGCCTTTATTCCAGTAGTATTGATGGCCTGATCCACAGTCTTTGCAGTAGAACATGGGGAGGCATGCTACTGGCATTTGTCAACATGGCCTTGCATTTGTTGTATGTTTACTGTTAGGTTGTTAGTTGAGACCCCCTGACATTCCATACATTGGCACTATGGGTGAGGCATGGGCCTTTGCCAGGGGACTGTAGGCCATTTGAGAGTGCTGCAGGCCATCTGTTACTGCATTTCTACATGGGGTTGTGGGAGGGGGGGTGCACACCTGCAGACTTTAATATTTGAAATGACTGTACTGGTATTTCAGTTACTCTGTTGGCTTCCATTTTATACTGTATTGTGACCTATCCTGCAGACAAGAGGCATATCAGCAGAGTACACATGTTAGATCTTAATAGCATATATTTCAGTTTCAGACTTCTTACCCTTCAGAAATGGAATGCAACTGCCAGACCTGTTGTAGTATGTCTGTGTAAGTCTGGTGGGAGGCTGTTCACCATTTCCATCATTTGGGGGCCTTAGCCCAGCCTTTCTTCATGGTCATGTATACCTGTCCTACTGGGTGAGGCTGGTGGTGGATATGTGACCCTCATTGACATCCATGTGTGTGACCTATTGACACCCACAGTTCTTTGGGCTATCACATGTTCTGCAGTGGGGGATGTTACCTGGTGTAGTGCTCCCTAGTATGTTGACACCGGTATTTGTTATGAATTTCCTGCTGTCCAGTATAGCTGTCTGCTGCTATCCCATTCAGCCACTCAATTCCCTTGCATGCTTGCATCCATATCATACATACAAGTATGAGAACATACTACTCCATTCAGTAATTGATAGGAAGAGTGACTTTCCTTGTTGCTGGTCCAGTATTGAGGAAAGTGCTGGAGGGCTGACTAAGTTGGATGCACATAGTACACTCCCTGTACATGGTAAAGCTCAGGTAGTGTCATGTTTGGCATCCTTTTTACTGTCTGTGCGAGTCAGAGAGAGGTATCAGTCCCTGGGTCCCTACAGTGTCAGTGTGTGTGCTATGCGTTGCCTCTTTGCCAAGGCCTGGACATACTATACTCACCTACATCTGCCTACATGGGCAGGCTCAGGATGTTCCTTCTCTGAGTCCCTCTGTGCCTGTGCTAGCCTTGGCAATGGTGGGGGGCTGTGTGGCCCTGCCCCTTGCTGTTTCTGCTGCAGCTGTTTCCACAGGATCATATTGTGTAGCATGGCA
The DNA here is from genome assembly GCF_019279795.1 of Protopterus annectens. Classification (NCBI taxonomy): domain Eukaryota; kingdom Metazoa; phylum Chordata; order Ceratodontiformes; family Protopteridae; genus Protopterus; species Protopterus annectens. Next base: position 627,774,573 of record NC_056729.1, on the reverse strand, counting down.
CATACTATGAACATTTGTGTGCATGTAGCTGGAGAGTACAGAAAGTCTCCACCGGATATGTCAAGGCTGCAGAACTGTGACTTCAACATCCCAAACACATGCTCTACAATGTTCCAGGTTTGTGCTTCTGCCTCATTATTATGTTCTTGTTTGGGTGTGTGTGCATTTCTGAATGGTGTCATCAGCCATGGCGCCAGTGCATAGCCAGCATCCCCCACCAGATGGCCATATGGGATGTCCCCCCTGGCAAATGCCTGATACTGCTGTGAGCAATGCCAGATGTGGGAGTTGTGATAGCTTCCAGGGCTGCCAGCACAAACATTCATAATAATGCCCTGGGCATTGCACATGGCCTGGCAGTTGATGGACAGGAAGCCATTGCAGTTTATGCAGAACCTGCCCTGCTCACTGGGTGATGCTTTGATGTGGATGTGCATGCAGTCTATGGCACCAACTACTTCAGGGTATTCTGCTATATGGTGGAAGAGACGCATACATGTGGTCAGCGCCTCACTGGCAGTGGGGAAATATATGTGCTCATTGGCATGTTGTGTCATGGCATCCAGGAACTGGTGGAATACCCTGGATGCTGATGCCTGTGAAACCCCCATGACATCCCCAGTTGGTCTTTGAAAGGTACCTGTGGCTAGTATTCTTAAGCCTAGACATACCTTGGTATCCATTGGGATGGATTCCCCTCTATTAGTTCTGTGTGTAAGCCGTGGCCAGCACAGCTCAACGATTTGCTGTAGAATGTCCCTGTCCACCCTATAGCACTCTACTATCTCCAGCTCATGTAGGCCCTGGTAAGTTACCCTGGGTCTTTACACTCTTCTCCTCCTCTTCACTGTGGTTCAGTTTTCAGCATTCTCCTCCTCACCACCCTCAGTCTATAGCACATATTGATGGAGTAAAGCAGCAGCAGCCTCTAACATATTTAGTTATTTTGGCCAGTTAAAAATCCCCCATCTGAGTACACCAGTGCTGTAGAGTTTGTGGGAAAAAACAGTCTGTAGGATTTTTGCATAGATTATATTAGTGTGCTGGGCTGCTGCATGTGTAATTGGCTGATTCTGATACATTCCACCTGCCAGCTATGCTAGTTCTCCTTGATTGCCTTCCTACTGCTGTTTCCCCTTCCCATTTCCTCCCTATTTAAGCCCTGAGGTGGGCCGCGAATACCCAGTGCTCAAATGTAAACAGTTCTGATATTTCCTCTGTTTTTTTTTTTCTTTTTGGCCCGCTGCACTCCGCGCACATCTGTTTAGCTAATGTAAGCACTTTTAAGCAGAAATGGCCCTCCCTGGACGTGAACACACTCTTCATTTCATGGAAGAAGACAATACAGCTTCAGACACACCCCCTTCCTTAGCTGGGCTTAGCTAAGGGTAAACACAGGCCACATAGATCCAATGAGCTTACAGTAAGCATGACACACACCCTTATGAGGTCATTCAGCTCTTATACTTGCACTGTTGTATTGCTGTGCCTACATGGTTAGGTACAAGCTGACACTTTGAGGAAATCTGTGATTCAGTATAACTCCCCATAACTCCCCTCATTTGCATACCCCAGTGTGTATGTCCTTAGTGACTGCACTTAGACAGACCCTTTCCCTTAACAACCAGTGCTGCCTGATATTGTTTACATTCTGCATGCCATTGACAATAATGGCAAAATGCAGAATTATCTTAAAATTGATTTTTCAAATTTTTTTGTTTTTCGGCACAATCCCATTTGCACGCCGCTGCCCTAATCTTAAATAGCCGTGATCAGCCAAAAAAAAGTTTAATTAAAAAAATATATATTTATTAATGCCATTGGCCTTATATTTGGCCATTGGCATGTGTGCTTGACTGTAATACATGCTTTCCACAAGCTGTCCTGCCTCCGTTTGCTCAGATGCAGAAATATATTCAGTTACTAACTGAATACATTTCTGCTCTGAAACTGTTCCTGCATGGAGTCCGACCAGCTTTGTGGATCACAAAATCACCCAATTTGCATGTTTTTTACCAGCAAATGAGGTGATTTGCATCCTGCACGGATTTCAATGCAGGAACAGTGTAGGACCACTCATGCACATGAAAACGGCACTTTCCAGGATCGTTCAGCAGCTGTTTTCCATGCAGGAACTCCTACTCTATTCCTACACAGAAAATGGCCCTTCCTGAATCCCGGGAATGTTTTTTCCTAATCTTTCCTTTAGCCTTTACATCTAATAATCTTGAAACATTCTAAACACACAAAATTAATTCACTTAAAAAGGAAAGTTTATTCTTTTTGCATCAATTAATAGAGTTAGGAAAAGTTTTGTCTAATAAACAAATAATAAATAAATACAACATAAATAAGGATTTATGGTTACTTCTTCAAAGCCTGAGGCAATATCTTATAAATAAAATAGAATTAATGCAAACTTCTGTTAGATAAGATAACCCTAAATTTCTTGAATACTTTATAACTGTTATAAATCAACCCTGTCAAGGTAATGGTTATTTATCTAACATCTACAAAATTGTTAAAAAAATAAAAATATACAATACCAAAACATACTGGAATTATTATAAATTAATAAATAATCATCCCTCATCTGAAGACGATAAACAAAATATTCTTAAATCATCAAAACACTCAACACTATCAATTCATTGGCAATTATTTACTTGGAGATTCTTAAATAGAAGTTTTTTTACACCTCACAAATTAACATTAATATTTGCCAATGAAGAACTATGTTGGAGATGTGAGATAAAATTAAAAGCTGATTGGCAACATATTTTTTTATGAATGTAAATGCCTCAGTGTGTACTGGAATAAAAAGAAGTTATGTACTTACCATAACATTCCATGTTTGTAGTTCATTTCACCTATATTCTTGCTGGATGGGTTCAGAGCCGATATTCGACTCCGACTCAGCTGATACTAAAGCTCGAGAGCTTTTAGTGACTCAAGGCTAGCCCCTAACCCATGGTGCCTCATCGCAAATCCCCAGATCTAGTTTGCAAGAAAGCAATAAATACCTATCAGGTAAGACCAATATAAAAGCTGCATAAATGCAGCAAAGGATTTAGAAATATAATCCATGCTAGGTGGACAACAAAAAAGAACCATGTCAGGCAGCACCAGAATAGTCCACCAGATCTCCCAGAAAACAGGAAGGGGGTTGGAGGGAGGGATGCAAGAATATAGGCGAGATGGACTACAAACATGGAACGTTATGGTAAGTACATAACTTCTTTATGTTATGTAGTCCTATCTCTCCGTAATTCTTGCTGGATGGGACAGCGTTCCTAGCACCTATAACCCGGGTAGCTCAAGCGAATAGACTCTTCAATACAGTGGACCCAAAGAAAGACCTGTCCCGGGAGGCCAAATCCAATTTGTAATGAGTGACAAACATATGTGGTCTTGCCCAAGTAGCTGTTGCACAAAAAGTATCAATTGGGAGCCTAGATCTAAAGGCACATGAAGTAGCTACAGCCCTAGTAAAGTGACCTTTAACTTTGACAGGTAATTGTTTGCCAGCTTGTTGATAAGCAAAAGATATGCAATCCAAAAGCCATTTTGAAAGAGTAATCTTAGAAACAGGCAAGCCTTTCTTTTTATCAGAAAAAGGAAACAATAAGTTGATAAGATTTCCTGAATTCTTTAGTCGTGTGTATATAAAACCTGAGTATTCTGTGAATATCTAGCGGGTGTAGTCTATACTCTGATTTATTAGAGTGTTTTGGAAAAAAACACTGGTAGCTCAATGGTGGTATTCAGATTGTGCTCTGAGCATACTTTGGGAAGAAAGGAAGGGCTTGTCCTGAGAGAGCCTCTATCCTTGTGAAAAATAATGTAAGGAGGTTGAATAGTTAGAGCTTGCAGTTCTGAAACACTCCTAGCAAATGTTATGGCTACTAAGAATAATGTTTTCCATGACAACAATTTTAGGTCTGACGACGAGGATGGCTCAAAGGGTGCAAACATCAAAGATGAGAGGACTTTGTTTAAGTCCCAGGGTTCTAATGGTTGTTTGATAGGAGGCCTGAGAAGAAGAACTCCTTTTAAGAAAATTTTACACAAGGAATGCTGCATGATTGGATTTCCCATGAAGCCAAAGTGGAAATTGGAAATGGCAGCTAACTGAACTCTAACTGTACCGGCTGCCGCTTCTTCATGAAAAATTGATGCTTGGAAGGATAAAATAGAAACTTTAGGAGCCGTATATGGATCTAAGTCCCGATTCATAGCCCAAAGGGAAAACCTTTTCCATTTGCTGGAATATAGTTTCTGAGTGGAAGGTTTATGGGATGCAATTAGAATGCGTTTGACTGCAGGGGATAGAGGAATACACCTGGCTATTCGTGGAAATGGAGCAGCCATGCTGTCAATTTGAGGGTGTGGATGGAGGGGTGGAACTGTCCTGATTGATGAATCAGGAGATCTGGAGATGGGTCCAGAATCCATGGTTCCTCCAAAAGTTAGGGCCACAGGAAGGGAAACCAAACTCGTTGAGGCCAGTAAGGAGCAATGAGGATCAAGGAACTCCTCAACTGTCTTGCTTTCTGTATTACTTTGGGGATGAGTGGAAAAGGAGGAAAGGCATAAAGAAGTCCCAAGGGCCAATCATGAACTAGAGCATCCCTGGGTGACATCCCCAGATGGGGAATGATGGCAAAGTAGCTGCTGCATTTGGTGTTCAGGTGAGTGGCAAATAGGTCGCAGCAAGGCTGGCCCCATCTGTGAAAGATCTCTTTTGCAACCAGTGGATTCAGGGACCACGTGTGAGGCATCAGAATTGCTCAGCTGAGTTTGTCTGCTATTACGTTGGATTTCCCTGGGATATGCATTGCTATCAGGAAGTGTTGAGTATCCATCGCCCATTTCCAAACTCTTAAGGCCTCTCAATAAAGTGGGTAAGACTTGGTTCCTCCTTGCTTGTTTATGTACCACACAATAGACATGCTGTCTGACTGAATGACAATCGTCCCGGTGGGAAGGGAGCTGTGAAGTACTTGCAACTCATATAGCACCACTCTCATCTCCAGAACATTGATGTGCAAGTGGTTCTCGTAGTTTTGCCAAGTACCTTGGACTGTCATTCCCAGATAATGCCCCCCCACCCTATCTGGGAAGTGTCTATAGTCAAAACTGCTTTCTCTTGGGGAGGAACAAATGGACGACCTAGGATAAGGTGTTTTGTATGCAACCACCATGTCAGATCCTTTCTGCATGCGTTTGTTATCAATATCTGGTGAGACAATGGAAGGTCTTGCATCAACCATTGATGAAATAGCAGCCACTGAAGTATCCTCATGTGTAGGCGAGCAAGAGCAACTAATAGGATGGCAGAAGCCACAGTCCCTAGGACTTGGAGGACTCCTCTGGCCTGAACTTTTTGTTTGTTTAGCAAGGATCTGAATTGACTGCATAGAGACTCCACTCTTTCCTGTGTTAGCCTTACTGACATGGTGGTTGTGTCTATTTCTGAGCCTAAATATACAATGTGCTGCGAGGGAGATAAGACTGACTTTTGTAGGTTGACAGTGATGCCTAGACTGGCTCACAAGGATAGGGTCTTGTCCTTGGTCCTGATGAGTTGATGTTTGGTGGTAGCAGTGAGGAGCCAGTCATCTAGGTACAGAAACACCTGGAATCCTTGATGTCTCAGGTGAGCCATTACTACTGCCATGCATTTGGTAAACACTCTGGGGGTTGTAGTGAGGCCAAAGGGCAGTATTCTGAACTGAAAATGACTGGCTCCCAGCTGAAAGCATGTGTCTCTTGGAGTGCCTGTCCTTTTTGATGTGGTAGTATGCATCCTGGAGATCGATTGAGCACATCCAGTTGTCTTTCCTGATAAAGGGTAATATCGACTGCAGAGTGACCATTCGGAACTTCGATTTCTTTACATGCTTGTTGAGCCTGTTGAGATCTTGAATTGATCTTCAGTCCCCTGTCTTTTTTGGAACTAAAAAGAATTTAGAGTAAGTTCTGAATCCTACTTGCTCTGCGGGGGCTTCTTGGATGACTCTTTTCTTTGCAGTAACGAGATGACCTCTGATGTTGCACGGTCTAGTTGGATGGGTGGTACATCTGGTAGGGACCGGTTTGTTGGGGGTTCGGAAATAAAGGGGATCAGGTAACCTCTGGATATTATTGTGTGTACCCAACGATCTTCAGTGATAGTTAGCCAGGCACTTGGGTACAGCGATAGACGACCCCCGACTGCCTCCAGAGATGAACAGTCGGGCAACCCTTCAGAGGCGATGGAAGGGACAATCAGAAAAAGTTTATTTGTTTCCCTGATGCTGTGGACCTCCTCTGCAATGAGGGCAGTGCCTTCCATTATATCCTCCCCCTCTGCCTTTGGGGGGATGGTTGACCTTGTGCCTGAGGGAAAACTTTTTGGGATTTACGGAACCACATTTTCTCTCCTGTATGACCCCTGGGATAGGGTCTGGTTGGGAGAGAGAAATGGACTCCGACGGCAGATAAGGTTTTCCCTTCCTGCTTGCACCTAGTCAAAGTCTTTTTCACTTGGGGTCCAAAAAGAGATGAGCCATCAAAGGGAACGTTAGTGAAGGAAGACTTGAAGGATTCCGTAAAATTACAAAGATGCATCCATGAATGTCTCCTGAGGGATATTCCTGCTTCAGCTGCCCTACTCACTCCATTTGCCGCATATGAGATCAGCCTCATGGTGGAGTTAGCTACAGAAGTAAGGGTGGAGAGCTGCGCAGAAACCTTATCCGCGGAACGCAAAGCTACTGAACTCTGGAGGGTGTCTCCTAACTCTTTCAGGAGATCCATTTGAAGATGAGTAAAATGAGTCAGGTAATTCAGTGATCTTAGTGTAAATGCTGCTGAAGAAAAAGGACGCTTCCCGTACCTATCCATCGTCCTGGACTCCATGTTAGGAGGATGGATATTAGAAGATGTCTCAGATAATTCCTTCTTGGTGGCCGCTGCTACCACCATAGCATCAACTGGAACTCCCTTACTAAGGAAAGACTTGTCCTCAGGTGCCATCATAAACTTATTTGTCCTCCTCGGGATGGGCTCCACTGAATCTGGAGAGGTCCATGCTTTCCGTGATATGACCCCCAAATGTTGGTCATAAAGCGGTGTCACCCAGGAGGTGGAAGTTCGGAAACCAAAGGCCTCAAGATACACTGATTCTTCCTCAGTAGGGTTAGAGGTCTTCCAATTACCCCTCTGTTTAAGGATTTTGAGGATGTCAGAAAAAGAGACATCCTCAGAGGGGGATCTAGGGGACCCTTCTGATTCCTCTAAATCAGAGTCTGACATGACAGACTCAGGTGAGTCGACACGTTTTTTCTTACATAGCCTCTTCTGAGGGAGCTCTCCAGTGGGATAATCTGGGGAGGTCTTAGAAGAGGGGGCATCTCCAATGGGGGCTACTTGGGCCTGTGGTTCCCTACGCTGTGGGGGTAGCAGGGGGGAATAGGTTGCTGCCTGCTGCTGGTGGGACACAGGTTCCAATGGAATGGCTTTAGCAGAGGATAAACCCTTCTCTATAGCTTCAAAAGCCTTCCCCCTGCTCCGAAGAAGACCTCCGCTCTGAGGGGGAAGATGGTCAACTGCTACCAAGAGGGAACGGCTTTGAAGCAGAAGTGGGAGCTGAGCTGAGTCGAGCCAAGGCTCTGTGAAGGAGGGTCAGTTCCAATGAGAACCCTGGGTGACTCACCCCTAGGAGTCGACACGAGAGCGTCGGCTCCCAGAACCCTCAGCTCCAGACTGAGCCATCAAGGATAGAGTAATTGGTTCCAAGGAAACAGGTTGAATTCCCAGAACCAAAGGGTCCAAGACAGAGGAACCTGAAGTAACAGGCTTTGAGAGCGAAGCAGTTGGAGGAGGAACAGTTGTTGGTAAGGGGGTTGTCTCCGAGACCTTTGGGTCTGGAGGGTCCAATTTTCTTGCTAGAGCTAGATCCGAAAGCAACCTCTTCACCATCCTCTTGATGTCCTCATCTAATAGGGTCCTGGAGGATCTGGTGGAGACAGAAGGAGGCCTCCTTCTCTCCAAAATAGGAGATCTCAAGGTGGGAGATACAACCTCGATGTCAAGCAAAATCTTCGGTACCGAAGGTTGTCTTAGAGCCAATGAAACCGACGGCACCGAAATAGATGAAGTTGAATCGGAACCAGAACTTCTTGGCTCCGACACTTTAGTCTTTTTTGTCGGCTCCGAAGCCGGGGCCAATGATTTTCTCTTAGAGGATTTTGGAGCTGCCTGACCAAGTTCCAGCTGTTCCTGGAAGGAACTGGTCATGAGATCCATATCAATGAGATTCCTCTTTCTCTTATTTAAAACTCTAGTGCTAAATGCATGACAAAACATGCAGGGTTCCTGCAAATGGGCTTCACCAAGGCAATACATGCAACTGGTGTGGCTGTCTGTAAGAGACATTTTCTGCGCACACCTATCACACTTTTTGAACCCCGAAGGGCGATGATCCTTATGCTCCCTATCCTTATCTTCTGACATTACAAGAATCGAAAGACAAGTTAGATAACAATACTAAAGGTATTAACTACAATAATAAAGTGAGGAAGAGAGAAGAAGATAACTTTTTTTTTTGTTATAGTCACACACACACAGGGAGGAAAGGCCCTCTAACTTAAACGGGCACTACGGCCCTCTAACTTAAATGGGCTGTACAGTCCTAAGGAGGGAATAGGGGTTGAAGAACTTTCAAAAACAGTCACACAAGTGACCAGAAACTATATACATATATATATATATATATATATATATTAGGAAAAGACTAAATTTAGCAAAAAAAAAAAAAATAGTTTTACTTAGCCAACAAGCCAGTAAGACACATTCTCAAAGCTTTCGTGGCAAATGAGATCTAGGGATTTGCTGTGAGGCACCATGGGATAGGGGCTAGCCTCAAGCCAGTAAAAGCTGTTGAGCTTTAGTATCGGCCGAGTCAGAGCTGAATATCGCCTCCGAACCCATCCAGCAAGAATTACGGCAAGATAGGACTACATAACATCATTAATTATATTTTTCAGGCTATCTTTAATGACAACTTCTAATTAACTAAATTAATGATCCTATTTAACTCATCCATACCCAAGTGTGTTCCTAAAATTATTTATCAGTCCTTTGGACATTGTTAGCTATAGCATGAAAGATCATCACCATTCATTGGAAAAGTGTGACTTCTCCTACCTTCGATGGATTCAAAAATCTTGCCTTAGCAGTTGGGCGTATGGAAATCTCTACTTTAAAGAATAGAAGCAACAGACCTACATCATACTACAACACTTGGATATCAGTAAATGAAATACTTGAGAAAATGGACAAAAATACATGATATTATGATTTATTTTTCACACAATGTTCAATTATGTCATAATCTGTGTAGACACCGATGTATATAGCTTACAATGTTATGAAGTTATTTATTTTTAAGATTGTATATATGTTGTATATTAGTTTTTTCATGTACTGTTTCTAAAAGATGTTATTTTAAACAAAAATTAAAAAGGAGTTAAAGTAATGTAATAAATGGAGTCAGCTATGTTTAGTAAAACTGTCAGACTCCCATGGCATCATTCTTGTCAATGAACACAGACTGATGACATTGTCAGTGTTCTGCACAGCAATCATTATCATCACAGGGTGAGAATGACACTACTCAACAAAGTGTATCAAGTGCTTGTGTTACTATAATGCAGTCTAGGGAACCCACACTGATGGCTCACACCATGGTCTTGTCTGGCTGTACCACATAAGGAAACACTTGACCTAGGTTGGTCCAGAGATGACACTGATGTGGTGACACCAGCATATCGAAGTGGTGGGACATGACTGCAACCTGACTAGTTGTGACTCCCAGGCTGTGCATGTTGGCACATGGACATTGCTGCCCAATAGGCAAGATTGGCCCTGCTGAGAGGAGGACTGCCTGTCCCGAGTGGCAATCAGCTAAGCACAGTCAGAGCCTGCAGAACCCTGCTTGTACTATGGCACTGCTGTAGTATTGTAGAGGCCAGGAGATTCTACTGATGATGCCACAGATAATCTACTTTCATTCTGTGCAGCCAATGATGCCATTAACTTACTGTGTCTGCACTCCTGTCCTTTATGCAGCATACCCACCTGGTGTGCAACACAATCTGTGGCACAGGAATTGCATGAATGTGAAATCCATGACATTGCTGAGTATGTTCATTTGCCTGTATGAGCAGATGAACACCCTCTGACACATACCCATGCACACCTGTTGTATGCTTACATCTACCGCAACAGGCAGTATCAATGTGCTGGGGAGAACTGTCAGCATCAGCAGCAGTCTCAACATGTGTCTGTTGTGTCATCTCATTGTCAGAATGGCTGGACAAGTTTGTCCCCACATCTGAGGCTATAGTTGCATCCACATGACTGCCAACATCTTGGCAAGGCTATATCACCATGTCATTGTCCTGAGTGACAGGGGCCATGCTATCATACTGATACATATCAGTTCTCTCATCAGTATCAGTGGGTGGACTAATAGAGGATACAGGCAGCTGGCATGCTAAAAGAAGAGACAGATCACACAGATCAGGACAACATGCTTAAATCATATACTGTATGTCATTAAAGACATATGACACATAGATCTTAATGCAATGTTGTAGATAATACTGACTTACCGTTACATCTTGTCTGTGTGTGGGTCACGGAATCTACATAACAGGGAGTTGACAAATAGGTTAGCTATCCAACATACATAGCATATTTGATAAATACAAGTATAACATACACCCACCAAGTCCTCTTGGAAAGACTGTGCAGTAGAAGAGTGCTGAACTTCAACTGTTGTAGAGAAACAAAGTCAGCATTATTAATGACATCATTGCCAGCATGGCCATTTGAACAGTGTTAAAACATGCAGTAGGCATAACATAGACATACCACTTATTTGAGCACTTGAGGATGATGCAGTCTGTTGTATGAATGGAGACAAGGACACAGTATTAATGAAGGACAACAACTGGAGTAACAGCAATGACATGTATGAAGGTAATAGCATGCCAATGACAGACTCCTGCTATTGTGAGTTTGTGTATCATACTGCGGATCCTGCAGTGGTAAAGTAAAGAAAAAGACAACACAGTCATGTATGCAGACAGTGGAATACTGACAGTATGACATATATGACACAGTAACAGGGGCTGTGGATACTTACATAATGAATGCTGCACTAGTTGGCCAGATGACCCTGTGTAGAAAAACAGTGACATTAATGTCATGTATCACAGGTCTGCTACACGCTGCTGCAAACAATGAACCTGTTGTGATAACATACCTGTTCTATCTGTACTTGTACCTGCAAAGCTTGGGCCCCCATTGGATAGTGTGCAATGTTAGGGAAATATCAATATGACAGTAAACTCAGTGCCATGACATGAGGCTGAGGCAGTAACAGGTAATGGTCACAGTAACACTGTATGGAGACACTTACCCACTGTTCTCTGGTGTTGTGCAGAAGTAGATGGACCTGTGAACATTAATGAAGACAGCTTTACATGTTTGTTACACTGTTCTGTCTGTACTGCAGTTGTACAGCTACATATCATTACATTTATATTGATCATCATCACCCTGTGTGGATCTCTATGAATGATTCAATTTCACGGCTGTAAATCAAAATGACGATACATGAATATGCATGCAACAGCAATATGCGATGATTTACTCTATAGTCATCCATGACATACAAAGCAACGTATGCATGTTTCTCCTGGAACTCCTGCTTCTGTCCCACACAAGGTATGTATCACTCCCCACTCACTGTATGCAAGAATGCAAGAAATACTGTGATCTCATCGGGGGATTAATGATGGATCACCACCAGTGGCATCCCTCAATCTCTCATAATGTTGTAACCTGTTGACTACATGGAAGGTCATATTAGAGCAGTGTTGGCAGCAGGTCTCAAGGGATCTATTGTGACCTCCAACCACATTAATCATGTTGGTGATGTCAGCCCACACTTCATTCCTTCATACTCTATCCCTGCCCATTCAAGGAATTTCTGTCCATGTTGTTGCAGAGCATCTGTTATAATCTTATTTTCCTGTGGGGAGAAATTATCACCCCTAAGTCTGTTTGCCATCTGAAGGACACTGATATGCACATGTTCATATTCATGTGGTGGCCCAATTATGCAGATGATTTTATGTGGACAGCTTATGTCATTGTAAACACTATCATTCCTATGCAATGCTAAAGTCTATGAAAGACAAACTCTGTCTTACAGTAATGTGGCATATAAAAAAATTACAATGCTTGCATACATAACAGCTGTAAAATCAGCATAACTTGTGATAGCTGTAGAGGATGCCTGTGGGACTCAAACCCCTTACACTACACATATGTTGAATGGAGGTTTAAACACAACAGCAGCATGCCACAGGTGATACAGTTCGCATGCATTTCACATTAAAATACTACACAAACATATGTGTAGAACAGAAATGTGTGATGCTCTAGCTGTAATGCAATTGCAACCTAAACAGAGAAGAATTAATAAACACCTGAGATTAACTCAATCATTACTGAGCAGTGAATGCCATCTACTTCAGCACAGAGTATCTGTAAATTATCAATCGAACCAGTCATTATAAAACTCGTAAGTAGAACCATCAATGAGTAAATATCCATAACAGCAAAAAGACATTGCACATATAGATACTGTTGAAATCTGTAATTTTCTGTACATACACCAGAGTGTGCATGGAGTCACACGCAAGATATATGGATAATCCATAAATTCGTCTTTATGTACTGCTCACTTTTGCTATGTCAATCTGTCTATACAACTACATATGGGAAATGAACACATGTCCTTAATGCAGATGTCAACATCTGTATGCATACAAGTGAATCGAACACCACTCCAGTACGTTACAAACATTTGTCTTAATGCACACGTTTTACAGAAAAATAAGTCTAAACAGAGCTATCTGACAAGGAGTAAAGTTAACAGAACTAATATTCCCCAAAACAGAAAGGCTAGCAGGTACCAATTTATCTTATCAGCTACCTATGACTTAGGAATAACTGAAAGTAAGAGCACCTATCATGCATCCATCTTTTAAGTAGCATCTGTACCATACATAATTTATGAAGCTCATTACAATTACAAGTTTTGGAATCCCATTTGTGCATGTCTATGAAGGTTCACAAAATCTGGAGCAATAACCAATAGCTCGGCATTCAGGAATGTGCTCTGCACTAGTACCCAATAGGTATCAATAAATGGTACCATGTGTAGCATATGCCCATTATCTTCCAATGGTCTGATAACATGACATAAGCTCCTCTTTTAAATATTGATTTTGATACATTTGCAGATCAGACCATTTTTACCTGCAAACTGAGTGGAACCTCAGTGTGCAGTTTTCAATTCTGACTACATTTTCCATTGCAGTATCCACATTATCAAGATGGCTACTTCGAGTAGACTTCGATCTGTCTGGGTTCCCAATTGGATCAAGGAGGAGATGACAAGGATGCTGACCATCTACATTGGAGTGGAGCATCAGATATAAACCAGGTCAAGGGACTTCACAATTATTAACATTTGGAAACCAAATTGAGAGGGAGCATAGATGAGGTACAGAGTACTTCCAGACTGTAGTGCAGATTCACCACCACTACAAAGGCCTGCATTGGAGGTATGCAGAGAAGCTTTGTCAGAGGGTTGCCGAGGTATAAAGACAGACAGTGGATGCCTACAGTAAATGTCATAATACTATGTATACCTAAGCATTCCTATGGAACCTAGAGATATAGCTGGGTCCCAAGTATATCAGATACATGGGTTTTATAACCATTATGTAGCTGTTCTAACAATTAGCTCATCTGGATACTAAAATCACATAGTGACTGCTGTCCATATAAGTATGGGCTCTATTCCCATGCTGTTAATTTATTTGCTGATGTTTATAAGGTACATAATACTGAACATTGTAGATATTCATCTGTTTTCCAACATATAATAACACATTTCACACATTCAGTATTGTCTTGTATATCTGATGCCTATAGTGCCTTGGCCATTGATGACTTTGCATTTCATAGTTATCTGTTATACTATGAAAATATCAAAATATCACTTAGCTATCTGTATACATGTGAATAGTAACTCATAAATAACTTATTCGCTCCTCTTCATAAAGTGAACATTCTTAATACAGTCAGTTTTTGTTTAAGCCAAGAGGAATGCCTGTCTGACTACTTACACATATGTTCTAATTTGGAGAACATTGACATTTATGTTGTAACAGACACCTGGTTCAAGGCAGCAGAAAGCACCTCTGCACTACCAGGTTATAACTCATTCTACATCTTTCGGCCCCACAACTTGGACTGAAGCTCCAAAGGCGGTGGTGTTTCCATATTCATAAAGGATGCGCACACCTCCAGACTGGTAGCCCAACATAACACATCAGAGATACTTCAGGTGCAGCTAACATTGGGTAAGACAGCAATTCAGGTCGTAGCCTGCTATAGGTCTCCAACCATGTCCCAAGGCTAACACTGCACGTTCCTAAGCACCCTGGAGATATTAGGGTACAACCTAACACTCTCATACTGAGTGACTTCAACTACCCCTTCATTAACTGGGAAAGCTACTCATGTACTAATACATTTGCCCAACTTTTCTTGGAATTCATTAATTCCAATGCCCTGGACCAGCTCATTCTTACCCCCACTAGAGGTAGCAACATCCTTTACTTGGTCATTACTAACATGGGCGAGTGTTGCTCTATACTAATAGTCAACTCCTCCCTGGTTAGATCTGACAACAAACTAATCACCTTGGAAATCCACATCCTTCCCACCCCACCCCCAGCAGAGGTAACCACCATGAAAAACTTCTCCAAAGCTAACTTTGGGCTCCTAAAAACAGAGATGAATAACTTCACAGCACCCATGTAAATGGAGAATAGTTCCATGACCACTGACTCATACACCAATGCACTGTACGAACACATACACAAATGCATGGATCTCCCCATACCCAATAGAACCAAGACGGTCTCTTCCAAAAAAAGAAAGCCAATCTGTTGGTCCCCTGTCATAAACAAACTCTACAACAGAAGGAGGAAATTGATACAGAATAAGGTGAAGTCCCAAGACTGGAAAAACTCCCTTATCAGCCTCAACAAAAAGTTGAGATCCCTCATCAAATCCTCTAAAGCTAGCTATGAAAACAAAATTGCAGCAGATAGTAAAGACAACCACAAGGCCTTCTATAGTTATGTAAAGAATCTCCACGGCAATACTCAGATTTGCTCTGAGCTACTGCACATTGGTACCTCCTATACTGAGCAAACAGATATTGCCAATATACTGGCTGACAGATTCAGTGTCAACTTTACCCCCCCCCCCAAAGGACCAATCACAATACCAGTAGATTTCCAGGCAACCCGTATTGCTGCTGCACAGGTTAAAACAGCACTGTCCAAGTCCAAGAATACAGCTTCTAAGGAACCTGACAATATCCCTGGCTGTGTTCTACATGAACTACAGAGTGAACTGGCAGCCCACCTGTGTGCCCTGTTCAATCACAGCCTCAACTAAGGCTTTGTCCCTACCGAATGGCGCACTGGTACATTGATCCCTCTCCACAAAGGAGGAGTGACTACAGACCCTTGGAACTATTGCTCCATTAGCCTGATGAGTCTGATATGCAAAGCTATGGAACGCATCATCATGGACCTAATAAAAAAAAAATACATTTTATGCATCGCCGCTTAGCTAGAAACTATTCCTGGCGCCATAAAGTCTGCTCTTCAAATTTTCCCTTAGAACTAGCCAGTTTTTAGTTTTTGCACTCAAGTCTGTTGTTTTGAGCTCAGCACTTATTCAGAAGTCATTGTATGTACTAAATACATTACAAATTTCTACAGCACTCAACAGTCCTCACTTGTCTGGAGGAAAACAGTTTTTAGAACTTAATAAATAAGCACCTATCCAGGCATGTCTAAGGGTCAGCTGCCGGTGTTTTCTCCTGTCTACCTGATGAATCTGGGCATCTTGGGGCAATGTAGCAATTGTCTCATGTACACAGACAACCCTCTCCTCCTACCACCCAAGACTACAACCTGTGAGAGATGCACTTATATAGCCAAACTGGAAGCAAAGCTCTCTTCACCCAAGACTGGACTAGACAGTCAAAAGGAGAAGGTAAACACTTACACAGCATCACACCCATCACATAGTCCCTCAAAACCTACACAACCAAAACACACACATAGCAACACAAAACACCCACTTACATTCATGGAGGCTCTCAATAAAAATCTGCTCAAGCAACAAAGACCTCCAAAGTAGAAACGCATGCAACCTCCACCCGCAACACAACCAAAATGACACATAGCCCACCAACTCAGTGTGCCACTCAACCACAGCCCATAAGGCATAACAACGTACCCAACACTCTAGTCATAGGTGACTCTATAGTCAGGCACACTGATGTTCCACTCACCAGGTTAAACAAGGAGAAAGTGGCTGTCAGCTCCCTGTCAGGTGCCAGGATCCACCACATAATGCACGCACTCAGGTCACTCCACAAGAAGTACAAATATGACTCTGTCATTGTCCATGTTGGTGTGAATGCCCTAAGATGTACCTCCCGGGACTACATGAAAAGAGACATGGAGGAGATCTCCGATCTTGTAGCCCAGGCAGGTATGACCCTAGCCCTGAGTAGCACCCTGCCATCATCCAAAATGATATTGCAGTACAAGGACAAAGTGATTGACTTCAAAATTGGCTAAGCTTCTGGTGTCATTCTAAGGGGATCCAGCATCTGTCTGCCTGGGATGACATGATCGACAGATTACGATGCTTTGCCAGAGACGGCCTGCACCTGTCGCCCTTGGGATTCTGGATACTGGCTTAGGCTCTTGCCACCCCTATAGTGCCTTTTTTAGGCAAGGTTCAAATGACAAATTCACCACCGTAACAGGAACAAGCAAGCAATGTCTAAGGGTAATGCTACTCAATGCTAGAAGTCTAAACCTCAAAATGCATTCACTCGAGGCACTCCTTAAAATGGAGAACATTGACATCTGTGCAGTGAAAGAGACCTGGTTCAAGGCTCTAGAGAGCACCCCTGCATTACCAGGCTATAATTCATACCACATCTTTTGGCAACCTAACCGGGACCAAAACACTAAAGGTGCAGGCGTGTCCATATTCATTAAGGGTATCCACACCTTCAGGCTAGCTGCTCAGCATAATGCACCCGAGATTATCCAAGTGCAACTAACTCTGGGCAAGACCGTAATCTAAATTTTAACTTGCTACAGATCTCCCACCATGCACCAGGATTCCCACTACTCATTTCTTGATACAGTGGAAAATATTAGGGTACAACCCAACACCCTAATAATGGGTGATTTCAACTACCCCACCATTAACTGGGAAAACTACTCATGTACCAACTCTTTTGCTCAACATTTTCTGGAATTCATAAATTCCAACGCATTGTATCAACTTATCCACACCCCCACTAGGGGCAGCAATATCCTAGACCTGGTCATTACCAACATGGAGGACCAGTGTTCCACACCAGAGTTCAATTCCTCGTTGGTCAGATCCGACCACAAGCTAATCAGCCTAGACATCCCACCCCCACCCTCCCCCATTAGGGAAACCACCGTAAATAAATTTCTCCAAAGCCAACTTCACACTTCTTAAGACAAAAGTGGCAAAATTCATGACACCCATGCAGACAGACAATAGAGGTATGACTTCTGAATCCTACACAAATGCACTTTATAAGCACTTACATGAGTGCATGGATCATGCTATCCCTAACAGAACCAAGATGCTATCCTCCAAAAAAAGGAAGCCAATCTGGTGGTCCCCTGCCATAAACAAACTCTACAACAGAAGGAAGAAACTGTTGCAAAAAAGAGTAAAATCCCATGATTGGAAGAACTCCCTGGTCAGCCTCAGTAAGAAGTTGAGATCCCTCATAAGATCCTCCAAAGCTAGTTATGAAAACAAAATCACCACTGATTTTAAAGACAACCACAAAGCATTCTATAGCATTGTCAAGAATTTCAATGGCAATACTCAGATCTGCTCTGAGTTACAGCACAATTGCACTAAATATACAGAATCAACTGATATTGCCAACATCCTGGCAGATAGGTTCAGTGCTAACTTTACCCCCTGCTCACCCCCTAAAGGGTCCATCTCTATCCTGGAAAAATGCAAAGTTCCTGTAATCATGGCTGCACAGTTAAAAACCACACTCTCCAAAGCCAAGAACACAGCATCCATGGGACCTGACAACATCCCAGGCTGCATTCTACATGAACTACAGAATGAACTGGCACCCCACCTAAGCACCATGTTCATTCATAGCCTCACCTCAAGCTTTGTGGCCAATGAATGGTGCACAGCGATGGTTATCCCACTCCACAAAGGGGGAACCACCATAGACCCTGGGAACTATCACCCCATTAGCCTAACGAGCATGGTCTGCAAGGCCATGGAACATATCATCATGGAACTTATAAACAAAGACATTGGTAATCTCAAAACTCTGGACCCCACCCATTTCAGGTTTGTAAAAGGTAGATCATGTCTCCTAAAACTGATTGACTTCTTAGAAGCAGTCACTAAAGCTGTAGACGATGATAAGGTGGTTCACACAGCCTATCTAGATCTCGCCAAGGCTTTTGACACCATCCCCCACTCTGGAATTATAGATAAACCCACTAAACTAGGTATAAATCCTTATGTCACAAGATGGGTTGCTAACTGGCTCACTAACAGAACCCACAATCCGACTTCAGACCAGTGACAAGTGGAGTACCACAGGGTTCAGTCCTGGGTTCTCTCCTGTTTGGTATCTACTTTTCTGAAGTACAGGCTAACACAGAAGGTCTTTGGCTAACAAAGTTTGCAGATGATGCTAAACTAGGAGACAATATTGAAACTCCTAACGATGTGGACATCCTAAAAAGGGCCTCACTGAGACAGATGCCTGGTATCAAAGCCGTGGCCTCAAGCTCAATGCCAAAAATTCATTGTCATCCCCTTTGGTAAAAACTCTGTACCTATGAGCTACCACATAGGTGGTAATCTACATAACACTGAAAGTGTGATAAGAGACCTTGGGACACAAGTGGACAGTAGACTTTCCTTTGATAATCACATTGCCACAGTAGTCAGGAAATCCTTCTACGTGGCACACCTCATCACAAAAGATTTCTCATTCAGGAATAAAGAGGTCATTGTTCCCCTCTACTCGTCACTCATTAGACCCATTATAGAGTACAATGCCCCTTTTGGTATGTACCTCACAAGACATCTACAACAACTGGAAAGGCCACAGAAATACCTCTCAAAGTGGATTACTGGCCTCAAACAGATGCCCTATGCAGACCGTCTCAAAAAACTCCAGCTTTACTCCATCACATATCGCCTTCTCAGAGGCGATCTCTGCCTAACATACAAAGCTATGTCAAACCCAGAGCTGTTGGACATGCTCCACTTAAAGAAATCCCAATCCCTCTGAGCTACATGCTCTATGGACCTAAACTATGTCACCACAATAAACAGAACATGCTGGAGGGATAGATTCATGTCCCAGAGACTTCCCATACTCTGGAACAAACTACCTATCTATATCAAACAAAGCTCCTCATTAGCACTCTTCAAGAAAAATCTTGATGACTGGATGGGAAATAGGAATTTTTTTCCGGGGATCACCTCTGTGGCTCTGCTCGACAGGGGAACAGGAAAATAATTTTCTTGGGTGGTGAAGGTCAGGGTACCTTTTTGGCTAGGCTTGTATAGGCCCTAGGGCCAATAGTCTAGTACATACCTATAAACCTATGAATAAACAAGGATATAGGGAATTTCCAAACTTTGGATCCCACACAGTTTGGTTTTGTGAAGTGTAGATCATGCCTACTCAACTTGGTTGATTTCTTTGAGTCAGTCACCAGAGCTGTGGATGAAGGCAAGGTGGTTCATACAACCTACCTTGATCTGGCCAAGGCCTTTGATACTATTCTCCACTCAAGAATCAGAAAAACTCACTAATCTAGGAATCAACCCCTATATCACTAGGTGGATTGCAAACTGGCTCACAGATAGAGCCCAGTATGAAAATAGCTGACTCCAAGTCAGACTGCCAACCAGTCATGAGTGGAGTCCCACAGGGTTCAGTCCTGGATCCTCTTCTGTTTGGTATCTACTTCTCTGAAGTCCAGGTCAACACGAAGGTACTTTGGCTGACAAAGTTCACAGATGATTGCAAGTTGGAAGCTATTATTAACTCAGCAAGTGATGTTGACATCCTACAGAAAGGCCTCGCTGAGACCAACGACTGGTGTCAGAACCATGGTTTTAAGCTGAATGCCATGTCATCATCCCCTTGTGAAAAACCTTGTTCCCATGAATTACAACATCGATGGTAGTCCACTGAACACAGAAGGTGTTATAAGAGATCTGGGAACACAGGTTGACAGCAACCTCTCTTTTGACCACTACATTGCCACTGTGGTCAGAAACTACTCCTATGTGGCACATCTCAATACTAAGGGTTTTGCATCCAGGAAGAAAGAGGTCATTTTCTCCCTCTACTCTTCCATCATTAGGTCAGTCATCGAGTACAATGCCCCATTTGGCGTGTACCTCGCTAGACACCTGCAACAATTGGAGAGGCTGCTAAAGTACCTCACAAAGAGGATCCTAGGCCTTAAACACTTGGCCTATAAGGACAGATTAAAAAAACTCCAACTATTCTCTGTCTCATATCACCTACTTAGAGGCAATCTCTGCTTGACTTACAAAGCCATGTCTGACTCAGCTCTGTTAGAAATGCTACATCTAAAGAAATCCCAATCCTTCCGCACCACACACTCCAGAGACCTCAACCTTATTACCACAATCAACTGAACATGCTAGAGGGACAGGTTCATAACTCAGAGACTGTCCATGCTATGGAATAGATGAGTCTATATTATGTGATTGAAGAATCTCTTCTTCAAACACATAATTTACCCATATATAGCTAACGCTGTAAACTGTGAACAGGCACATCATCAAATGTTTTCCTCTGGAAATAATTCACATGGCTGTAAAATAAGAAAACAAACTTTAAAACACTAATTAAGTGGGGGCTTCGCCCACCACACCCCCGATGAGGGGGGATGTGCCCCCCATACCCCTCTAACTAAATATACCAACTCCGAGATCGATCTACATTGAAGAAAAGGACAATTCCCGATAATGGCCAACTGAATTTTTTCACAAGGAAAATAATTTGATGACATGGCCATTTGCAGTTTACAGCATTCACTGTATATGCGTTGATTATTATGTGTTTGAAGAAGAGATTCTTCAATCACATAATATAGACCCAAATAGACTTCCCATACATGTCAAACAGAGCACCTCACTGGCTCTCTTCAAGAGAAATCGTGATGAGTGGATGGAAAATAGAAAATTTACCCTGGGGATCACTTCAGTGGCTCTATTAAACAGAGGCACTTGATCTAAGGTTGGGTAGCTTGATGCCTGGGGAATCCTATGGGCTAGGCTTGTCAAGGATCCAGGATCATTAGCCTAGTACACAACTATGAACCTATTTATGTCTTGATATGTCTTATTTCTTTAGAATATAATCATCAGTAAAGTGTTGCCCTGTATTCATCTGTTATCCACAAGAATATGAACACAAAAAGTAACTATTTGCTAAAAAGAAACACATGGTCCCTATCAGCTCAGCATGTAAAGAAGGTGGTTAGCATGTCTGTATTATGGTCAACTCCATATTTGGGAAACATCATTATATTGTTACCTTTGTCTAATTCAAACATTGTTGAATATTTTTCTCTACATAACTCTTATTGATATTAATGTTTATTTTGTGTATGATTACAAACAACTCAGTTATTTGTCAAATTCCTAAGAATATCTTCATAATCCAGATATTCTTAGGAATTTGAGTTATGTGGAAAGCTTGCAGCAGACTGTTATATGTCTGACAAACAGTTTTGTGGAATATGATATTACTTTCAAAGGTGTAACAGAGTCTGGTTTTGTCATTCATTATTACATTTATTATAACAGCCACTCCATCCTTATCTTTTGAGGGAGTCAGATGGTTAGACTTACAGTTGAAATGCAGAACAGGGAGATACAATGACGTGTGCATTTGATTTGTGATGTGCAGTTTGCCAAGGAATATCAATAACGTTAGTCCTCCCACATACCTTACTGTGTCCCTGATGTACAGCACCATTTATGCCTCTGCTAACAGAAGCTATGTGATGTATGGCAATGTCCCAATGTCTGAGGGATGAAGGTTTTCACTTGCTGTTATTGGCTGTTACCACTCTGCTGACATGAATTCATTCTTACAAGTTATTAATCTACATGCCCAACACATTGTTCTTTTTTGAAATTCTAAGCCATGATACTATTTAGTAACCCATCCCTGCACATCCATTATCCTAAGTCTTTTCACTGTATTCACAATGCACCCCCTCTGGCAAGATAAATTAACTATGCAGATGTGTCATGATTAGTGTGTGGACATAGATTAGAGTTGCAGGTTTGAATCTCATGTCCTCTAATCTGTGTTCAAATATGTAAAGGCCTGTGTGTAAAACTCTGCCAACTGTATAAATGACTCTCTGATGTTTAGAACCTGATCTAAGCAATGTGTATCACTGTTATTTGAGGACTACCTCATTCATAATTAATATTTTCTCTTTCAGGAGCACCAAAATGATGCCATGTGCATCGTGCAAATGCAAAGGCTTCAGTAGCAGCAGAGTGAGAAATGTATGCTGCTTAATTTTTCTGTGTTGTTAAAATGTATCTAATTCTTAATACAGGCCCACCTTTTTCACATTACCATGTATATTGCTTAGAATGCTAGGAATACTCATCATTAATCAGTAAGGTAAGTGCAATAATCATACTATACTTGTGCTTACAAGTCTGACTGAAATACAAATATGTTTAAACATCATTTAGCAGCAAGTCTGCAGATAGTTTTTAAAACATAGCCCATATCCTAAATAACAGTCAGATTTGTGTATCACACATATGTTTAGGTGGGCATTTTATATACAAGTCTTTACTGCTTTGACTGCTGTTTGTAATGCATGTGCTAGCACAGTTGTATGTGTGAAAGTGTTTCCCAGTGGCCAATCTGCTGTGCATAGTCTGTCTACCCACAGAGTGAATGGGTACCTGTTGTGACAGTGTTCACACTGTTGTTTGTAGACTGTGTGGCATGCCCTTCAGTTCAACATTGGTATTGCATCTGCCTACAACACTTTGAGTTGTTTTGTTACAACATACTTGTATCCTGTGTTTGTGGATACTTGTGTACATAGGCATTTCTTTGCAACATGTCATAATCAGCAAGCATAATCAGCATGTTTACATTTTGCAGGCTACTGACTGGTACTAATTGTAGGTAAGGTAATGCTTATAGTTGTAGACATACAATACTGTTTGTAAAACATAGACTAGGTTCTCATGTGTCACAGACTGTGACTGTGTTTATGATTGAACATTATTAATATTTGCTCCAGTTGTATTCCTTATATTGATGTGGGGGTCAGCCAGTTACCATGTTGCCTGGCTCAGTTGTTTGTCATATGGCTTGGAAATTTTTCACAATATTGTCATTTCCCTTTGTTTTCATTTTAACAATGTTACTTGGTGGTTGTTCATATGACTTATTGCATGCAGAGACTGCAATCTACATTCACACATAGACATAACTGCTCAGGGTACACATGCAAGGGAAAAAGAATGGAAATAATGGCCTGCTGTCAGACACTCAACTGGACAGTTTACTGAGGTAGACATCATTATTAAACAGTAAAAATCCCAATAATAATGTTATATTGATACTTACAACCTTTTATTTGGTCACATTTCAGTTATGGTAATGTGACACGATGCAATGTTGGGCATGATTCCATTCAAATGTCAGGGTATGTTACATCTGTGTGTTTGCATATGCTGCCATGTTTCATGCTGGTTAATATAAAAATGTTCAGGTCATGTCAAGATCTCCACTGGTAACCTGTGTCATGTAATTCACTGCATGGCCTTGATTGAACTGCTCACTTTGGTGATGGATGCATTCTCCCTGACATGTTCTGTTATTGGACATGCTCATAATTATAGATAAAGTGACAGAGGAAAGGTGTTGTGTGCATAAGGAGCCATTCACTAGCAGCAATTCTGTTGATTGTAATTGTGCTACTTGCTAATATTTGTACAATTTCAAAATGAACTATGTTTTAAATAAGAACTTTGATGTATGCTACTACACCTTCAGTCTCATATTTGTATTTGCAGAACTCACATGTGGATGGAATTTTAATTAATGTACGTTAGACTGCAGATGTGCACATCAGTTTCATTTTAATGTCAGCTATGATCTTCATAGGAATGTGTGGAGTGATAGACCTTTGCTTTTCATTGTTATGGTTTTGACTACTGATGTACATTGTATATGGTAGTAGATTGGATTATTATCATAACATATTTTAACATTTCATGAGGAGTTTGCCTGTTCATTGTGTCACAGTGAGTATGTTATGCAGACAGGTACTATCAGGGGTGCATATGTAATTTATCTCCTGTATTGTGATTCATCTTGACAGAGCAAGGGACCTGTGGTCGATTAACAATTAGACATAGATGACGAGTGCATGCCAGGCTCCTGCCTGAGTCCTCAGATGATGATGACCATGACAATGATGAGGATGATGACGAGGAAACTGGACCCACACCTTCAAATATCATGCCTGCTGCACCCTGCAGGAGATGATGCCAGGAACAATGGAGAAATGATTATTGGGTGGAGTTCCATGAGGTTGTGACTAATGTATTTCAAATACAGATGAGGGACATGATGGAGAATTTTTTCCACGATATGACATGGGTTATGTGCAACTCATTCATGGAGATAGTCCGAGAGATCATTCACAATGGTCATCCTCATCAGGGTGGTCCCTCAGATGCATATTGTCTGTGTGCTTCAATTGTGTTATGCTGCCAACATGCTGTTTCCATATAATTGACTGGACTGCATATGTACTCTTTTGCATGCATACCATGTAGCTGCCATGCTTATGTGTTACATGTGCAAACATACTATGCAGATATTGTTGTGTGATATTTAATTATGTTTCAGTGTGTGCATGACATACATTAACACATTACATTTTCGTCACACATTCAGGTGTCCATGTATTGTGGCAGTTAACCTGCAGCTAGATCTGCAATAATTGCCCTGTAAAGATGAGTTTTTCAGAGAGAAACTGACAGACAATAGATGTTGTTCATAGTCAAGCACAACCACTGTAGTATTATTAAGATTTGTGTATAGCTATATCATGTATGTGCAACAGACAGACAGATTATTGACCATGTATGTTGGATAACAGTTGTCATAGGTTCATACGTTCATAGGGGTTTACTAGGCTAATGACCACAAGGGTATTTTTAATCCTAGCCATGTATCCCAAATCTCTGACAAGTTCTGGTACACTGATATGCAGGAGGTCCATCAGAGTGGGTCCTGACAATGCCTTGTATGTCCAGGATAGATCTCCCCTCAGCAGCCTGTAGGAGATAGAATACAGGGATAGGGCCTTGAGGTGGTCTGCATAGGACATTTTACTTATGCTCTGTATTCTTTTAGTGAGGAGCCTCTGTGGACATTCCATTTGTTGGATATGCCTGTTTAGGTGCATACAAAAGGGGGCATTATACTCAATGATAGGTCTGATGAATGGTGAATACAGTGGAACAATGACTTCCTTGGACATAGATTCAATACCTTTGTTTATAAGTTGTGCAATATAGAATGATTTCCTCAACACTGTAGACATGTGATGGTCGGAGGCTAGGTTACTGCCTATGTGTGCCCCTAACTCCCTGACTACTGGGTCAACTCTAAAGGAGTGTGTTGTCAATACGATAGTTACCTGGAGTGGATGACTTCCCGAATGATACTGTTATGCATTTCTTGGCATTTAGTTTTAGTTCATGACTCTGACACCAGTTATTTGTCTGTGTCAACCCTTCCTGGAGAATATTAGTGTCCGTTTAGGATTCAATGACAGCTGCTAATTTGTAATCATCTGCAAATTTCATCAGCCAGAGACCACTGACATTGGCCTTGATTTCAGAGAAGTAAATGTCAAAAAGGAGTGGTTTAAGGACTGATCCCTGAAGGACTCCACATGCGACTGGCCTCTTTGTAAAGGTGGACTCCCCAGTTTTAACTTCCTGGGTCCTATCTGTGAGACAGTTGGCTATCCACTAGGTGACATATGGGTCTGTACCTAACCTCTTGAGGTTGTCAACAATTATGTTAAATGCCTTGGCCAGGTCAAGGTAGGCAGTATGAAACATTTTGCCCTCATCCATTGCTTTGGTGACCTGCTCAAAGAAGTCCACCAGGTTGAGTAGGCATGACCAGCCCATGATGAAACCAAACTAGGTTGGGTCCAGTGTCTGGAGGTTTACTACATCATTATTGATCATTTTCATGATAATTCTTTCCAGGGCTTTGCATATAAGACTAGTGAGATGTATGGATCTGTAGCTCAAGGGTCTGTAGATGGCTCAACTTTGTGTAGAGGGATGACTGTTGTCTTTCTTCATTCATGAGGCACAAAGCCTGTTTGGAGGCTACAGTTAAATAGTAATTCCAGAGGCCCTAATAGGTCATGTTTCATGCTATTTGACAGGCATCCTGGGATATTGTCTGGGTCTATTGATGCAGTGTCCTTGGCCTTAAAGAGAGCATTAGAGGCCTGTTCCCTAGTGATAGCAGGGAAGATATATTTGATGGTATTTCCTGAGGGAAGGTTGAGCAGAGAGAGAGTGTGGTAAATTTAAAGTGGAAGTTATCGACCAGTAGGTTTGCTATATTTTCTGGCTCAATATAGGTGGCTCCATTAATAATGAGCTCTGCACACAACTCTATATTGCCTTTGAGGCTGCAGACATACCTAAATAATTCCTTGTGCTTGACCTTGCCCTGGGAGGCCAAATTAACCTGAAATTTGGCTTTAGTAGACTTTATCTGTCTTCCTAGTTGCTTGTTTAGTTTTTTCTTCCTTCTTTTATACAGCCTATTGATTTTGTGATTCTACCAAGGTGAATTGTGTTTTCAGTTATTTCTGTACTTTTTCCTGGTGGGTACAGCTGTCTCTATGCAGCTGTTAACATGATTTTATAGGGTTTCTGTGAACTGCTCTGCATAGGCAGCAGTGTTCTTAGGGTTTATGGGGACTTGAAATTTGCCAGGTTATCACTTAATAGCAGGATGTTAGCCTTAGACTAGTTCCTGAATATTCCATGGTTATCTGGGGGTCCGGGTTTTATTTTTACTTCAAAGGAGACCATTTTGTGGTCTGACCTTATCAGAGAAAACATTACACTAGGGGGTATGAAAAACTCTCCCATATAAGTGAGGTCCAACTCCAGTATGGTTGTACCCCTGGTTGGTGTATTGACAATCTGTTCCAGCAAATTTGTTTTTACAAAATCCAGGAATCTCTTTGCCTGTACGTTTGGTGTCGTATAGGATTCCCAGTTAAGTGTGGTAATTCAAGCTGCCCAACCTATGAATCTATGAATTGGGTTGGATGGTGAGTGTTTCCAATAAGTTTAAATACATGGTGAGGGGTTTCCTGGGTCATAGAGGGGGACCTATAGCTTGCAAGGAAGTGGTATTGGATTTTGCCTATGATGATTTGAACATTAAGTTGCTCAAGTGCATTGTCCATTTTGATCAGCCTTGAGGTATATTTAATTTTGATGTAAATCGAGACACTTCCACCTTAAGTCCCTGCCTGTGGAGTAGCGGGTCTAAATGTGTGAAAGACATTATAACATTGCAGTGTTGGTGTGCTCTGTGTGGCTTTAAAGCATATCTCAGTGACCACACAGACATAAGCATTCTCTAGGGTGAAGCAGCTTCTAGGGAGTGGAGTTTTTTGTTTAGACTCCTAGCAATGAGCAGTAATACCTTTAGATTTTCTTGGTTTTGATTTGCTAAGTCAGAAGTACTTTCAGTTTGGCATTGCCTAAAAAAGGCACTATGATGGAAGAGAATGTTTTAGCTAATATTCAAAAGCCTACAGGGGAGAGATGCAGACCATCTCTGGTAAAGCAGTGTATTCTGTTCACCATTTCCTTCCATGCTGACATATATTGCACAACCTTAGAATGACACCAGAAACTAAACCAATTATTAAAGTAATTCACCTTTTGTTCATATTGTGGCATCGTTCTTGGAGAAGGTAAATTGCTGGTCAGTGCTAGGCTTGTACCAGCCTGGGACACATATTCTGAGGGGTCTATATCATAACCTCGAAAGCCCGTTTCAGCGAATATCTAAACGTCGACACATATTGCGTGAACCGTGAATACACTTAATGCCCTAAACTGCAAATTTCAAAATCTTGAATCTGCATATTTGGCCCTTCTGCGGTATAGCTCCATAAGGTAAGTGTGCGATAATTATGGACCTGAGTGTTAGGGTACAGATTAAGGTAAGTGCATTGATAGTAATGTTTGTAAGGTTTAGTGTAGGGTTGGAAGTAGTGTTGCGGTTAGTGTATGTATGTAGTTATTTATTTTGTTTGGTTGGGTAGTATGTAGTGAGTGGTGGGGTTGGCCAACTATGCTGGTTCGAGGTTTTGAATTTCGCGGATTAGGGCATTCGGTGTATTCGCAGTTCACGCAATATGTGTTAACATTTATGTATTTGCTGAAATGGGCTTTTGCGGTTATGATATAGACCCATTCTGAAATCTCCATGATGTCGCTCTCTTCATATAGCCTAGTGAGGTACATCTCAGATAATTTACACTCACTTTGACTTTGAGTCATACTGGTACTTGTTGTCCAATAACCTTAGTGCGTGTATAATGTGGTAGATCCTAGCCCCTGATAAACAACCGATCATGCCTTTCTCCTTACTTAGACTGTTAAGAGGACCTTCAGTGTGTCTCATGATGAAGTCTCTAATGACCAGTATGTTGTATTGTGTGGTGGCTTGCCTTATGGTCTTAGAAGTAGAGGCTCCATGAGATGTGGCTGTATGTGTTGATATGGATGTTGTTTTGAAAGACTGTATTTGGAGCTGCTGAGAGTATTTGTTATGTGTACATCATCTATGAAGTCTTTGGGGTTTAAAAAGGTTACATTTAAGTGCTTCAGCATATGCATGTCTATATGTCTGCTTTGAATTGTGTGTGATGGGTGCAGTATTTGTATTACTGACAATCTTATTGACATTAGTACTTTTATGTGAGAGCTTTGCCTCCAGTGACATTGTGTAAATACATTTCTCACATACCATATCAGTTTATTTGAGAATTAAACGGTTGAAAGTAAACATGAGACAATTTCTACATTGCCTCAGGATGCCCATATCCACCAAGCTGGTAATGGAGATAGTGGGAAAGTTCATATCCATGGCAATAGACTGATTTTATTGATTAGACAGTTGGAATGAAAATACAAAGCAATGTCAGGAGTATCAGGTTTGTAACTCTGGGGACAGTGCTTGTCACTGCAAACTAGTTGTCCTGTGTGCAGCTAGGTATTGGTGAAATTTCAATCATGCTTTTACAGAAAAATGTCACACAAAGTGTGTGTGTTTATGCAGGGCACTGCCAAACACCTGAGATTATACTAATAAGTAGATCATGAAAATTTAAGGATGAAGTATTTAGACAGATATTCTGAAGTTAGAAAACAATCAATCAGTATTTACTGAAAACAAATAATTAGCTTGTCAAGAATGATGAATGTCTACTGCTGGGCTATTACTAGAGCTGGTCTAACCACAGCTTCACTCTGCTGGGATACAATGCTCCTTTGCTTCTTCTCTCACCAGAAGAAAAAGATAGCACCAATCCCAAGATGAGAAGCAGGCCATAGCCTGTTTGGTGATCCATAGTCTTGCCACAAATGATGTAAGGGCCTGCAAGCTTGTTGTAGCCTTTTCCTGGTAGATGCCTTGAATAGCGGCCAGACCAATCAGTAACATCAAGCACAGACAGTCACTGCCCAACCAGAAACAGTCAGGAATCAATGCACTCTGCTCATTCTCTCACCAGGAGCAGAATATAAGCACAAATTCCAAGCTATCAACAATGAAGCAGTTATTAGGCTTTCTGGTGATCAGCAGTCTCCAGGAAATAATGTCCCTATGCATCTTGTCTCACCAGAAAAAAAAAACAGAAGACTAAAACCAAGATAACTACTGAGAGGCAGAATGCGGGATCTCCAGTAACTGATGGTCTTGCAATAGATGTTGCAGATTTTAAAGGTAAAATGGAAAAAAATGGGCTAATATCCTAAGCAATGCAGTTTACACTAAGCAGTTTGATATGAAAGAGGGGGTAACTTAAGCTTTAGCTGCCTTAGTTGGGAGCCACTAATATTAAAAGAGCAAGATAGATTGAAAGGGGATAAAGTTCATAAGTACTAGGCTAGCTGCCTTGTGGGACAGTTTAAGCCTAGATAGATTCCCACAAAGGCAAGGATCATACCCTGTATCTTGCGCTTGTGAGGCAAACACATTAACCATTACACCAACAGTTTGCTTGGCATCATGATCTCCCACTGGCATGATGTGTTGTTGTGTGCCATGTGTTGGCAATACTGATGCCATGTGGAGTCCTCCTTTTCTAAATGCATTGAATGCCAATTTAATATTGATGTATACACCATGGTAAGGATAATTTATTCAGTAACAGTACAGTATGCTGTATTTGCTGTATGTTACATTTCCACATCCATTCCTTATTCACATATGTTCACACCTTCCAGCTATATTTGTACACGCTAACTGATGACTGTACATGTCTCTGCACATAGCCTGATCCATGCTGAAACACCATTCTATCTTTGGCATGTGAGCATTCACGGACTTATAGTTGATGTGCTGTAATGATGCTCACAGGGGTGTCCTCTGCTCCCTAATGAGCAGGGTGCATGACATACACCTGGGGTTGTTTATTCCACATTGGCATGACAGCATATGTGTATGCAACTGAAATTCTTAGCTTGCTTATCTATGCCTGTTGATGTGACATGATTGCACATTACTGTGTAAGTGTGAATTAATCATACATATTTTGTTGGGCATCAGCAATTATTGGTGTGTATATGTGTATTGATATTGCTTTCATGTAGATTCCTTTTAGGCCACTGACAGTCATACATATATGCCTGCACCTGTGAGTTGCCTTTGGCATGGCATATGTGTGTCATATATATGCATTTAATTACATTACATGTTTGCTTGGGTTGTGTACACCTACTTGTGTATTTTGCAGCCATTTTGCTGCTTTGCTGCAGTATTGCTGCTTGGCACTGTGCTTGGTTGTTTTCCTTTCACCTGCATGATCACAGTTTCACTTTTGTCCTTTGGTGGAGTTATCTAGTATTCCTAGAAATGTTTTTGCTCATCTGTGAAGTTGCTTGGATTACACTTGCAAACTATTTGGATATGTATTTATTTATCCAGTGTGCACTGTGGTCCTTAT
Source organism: Protopterus annectens (assembly GCF_019279795.1). Lineage (NCBI taxonomy): Eukaryota > Metazoa > Chordata > Ceratodontiformes > Protopteridae > Protopterus > Protopterus annectens. Next base: position 627,742,966 of record NC_056729.1, on the reverse strand, counting down.
TTATTACCCTACAACACACATCCACCATTGCTCATACACATCCAGATATGACTGCCACACAGTATACAGCATGTCATAATGTGATAGTACATAGGTAGATATGTTTTTCTGCATTTCACCGTGGCTGGTATGCATCCCCACCATGTCTGACAACTTTCCATTGCTTATGTTGTGCAATGTGCCATCTGTGTAACTTACCTGTCCTAAATGTTTTTTTTTTTTCCAGTCTTTGTCTGTCATGTGTTGTGATATTTGTTCTATGGGTATAACTGCTGTGATGTCTTTTTCCTCCTCTTTCCCTATATTTACCTTACCTTCTATTCTTAAAAAAAAAAATATATATATATATATATATATGTATATATATATATATATATATATATATATATATATATATATATATATATATATATATATATATATATATATAGCTAGATATATATATATAGGGTCTATTCTTACCAAAGGAAAAACATTGCCCATGTACGTCTGACTTTCTCTCAGATGTTCCTATTCCAACATACTTTTGCATGTCCCTCTTCTTCACCCATACCCCACATCTTGTTTTCTACCTTCCACTTTCCTTAGACATGTGTTACCTGTGTTCCCTTCACATCTCCTGCACCCATTGTTAGCTAATGTTAGCTGCGGCAATGTGGTCATGATTGCTCTTTGCATTTATTCATTTTATATTACAAATGTTACAGATTCCATTGGAATCCATAATTGATAGCTAACATATTTTAATAATAACATTCTTACTATGATATTCTACAGCTGTCTTTTAACTTATTGGAGAGATTCTTTTACAGATATGTATATATTACTGTCAGGCTGCTTGAATTGTGAGATTGTTTCTGTTAACTTTGTTAATGTACATCATGCTTTGACAGCGATTTTTCATTACTTAAGGATTACTTGTGAGTAATAAACAGTGCGCCATTACAACTGACATACTCCATTGTTCGCCAAGATATTTGAAGTTTATTCTGGCATTTTTACATATTACATAGTTATCCACAAACCAGCAAACTTTATGGAATCTGACCCTTTTTAAGACAATATTTTGACAAAAAAAACCTCTCCCCCGGATTCAGTAAGCAGCCGTGCAGGAATAAGTTATTCCAACATGGCAGGGACCATTCCTGTTCAGCACGGCAGTGCACCATGCATATGTATGAAGGCGCACTGCTGTGCTCTAAAACAGACATGGTTCCTTGTATGAGCATAAGGGGCATTTCTGAAAGCAGAGCTCTCACAATACACATGCCCCCTGCACTCCAAAATTGCTGTTCAGCAATTTAAAATGAGCAAGAATGCTCATATCACCCCCAAACCATCAGGGTAAGAAATCTGGACAAAGTCAAAAGGGACAATTCTCCCTACCAAACCAAAAGTTGATAGAATAACAGATTTAGCATAAGCACATATCACACACCACCCAACCTGCCAGAGTAAGGAATGTGGACAAAGCCATAAGAGACAATCGTCCCACAAAGCAGAAAGTTGATGGAATAACAGGTTCAGCATTGGCATGGATATTTTGAAAGGTTACTAATAAAAAACACAACAAATAAATGTTTTTTATATATGCAACAAAGTTTAAGCATAGCTGCGTGGGTGTGCCCATTGCTTAGCTACGCTTAGCACAGCTGAAATGGCATGATAAGTTAAAAAGCAATAGACATCCAGCATAAACATAAGTGCAGTATTGCACTGATTAGAATGTACACCTTGTATGTAGTCATTCATAGCTCGACCCTTACCAAAGGCATTTCCATTTTGTATGTGTAAACATTAACATTTTAATTTTTTGCATATTTATGTAAGAAGTAACTGATTATTCTCAACCAGAGTAGTGTATTAGGCCTAGATGTGAGGTGTCAGTGTAATAAAGTAGTGAAACCCCTATATAAACACAAGTGCCTCATACAGAATAGGCACACAAGAATAAATTAATCACAGCGCATTGGGGGATGTCAGGGAAGGTAAATCTATATTATGTAATGAATGATGAATCAATCCCATACAGGTGGTAGTCCAATATAATAAAACATAAGCAATGCTAAGCATTGCACAGCTATGTTGAGCGGGTTTAAGCATTGTGTACATATGAATACTAAGCGATGGATAGCCCAGCTAAGTGGATTTGCCCATTGCTAAGCAATGCTGAACCTGCCCCTTTAAGCACTGCCAACCTTAGCTAAGCAGGTTTTTCTGAAGCTTAGCTTGCCTCAGCATTTTCAAAACCATCCAATCATGGCAAAAGGTGGGAAACTGGCTGTATTTAAACCCTGCAGGAGGGAATACAGCTCATAACTGGTTGTAGCTCTCCACTGTAGGCAGTATGGCAGGTGTAGAGAGGGAATGCACTTCTGGGGACAGCGCTGGGGCATACAGGAGTCCAAGGTCATGGTAGGAGTCCTGATAAAAAAATGATGACATGAGACTGCTGCAGGACTAGTACCAGGGCTCCAAATATAAAGCGGAAGCCTAGTAAAGTCTCACCCATGATCTCACCAGTGCCATCCGTATCCCTTGGACTGGTGAACAGGTCCAACACCACTATGCCAACTTGAAATGGAGGAAGTGGGAGCTCTTGGAACAATGGGTCCAAGAAGCAAGAGACAGGGCAGATGTCCCAGCAGTGTGTAAGTATTCATAGCAATAATTGTTTACCAAAGTCCAGCCTGTGTATGTGATGGATAGGTATGCATAAATGTTTCTCTATTTTCATTACAACTGCAGCTGAGTGGGCTGTAAACCAGGAAGCCCATGCTAGCAGGTTTCAAAGGCTGCATCACGAGGCTGGTGAGCAACAATCCTGCTTGTAGTAGTCATACCAAATAAATATAAAGGCGTAAAATGTCACCTGGCACTATAAACAATGTGTATGGTTTCCACTGGATAAACCAGACAATATGACAGTAATAGTCCCATATAGGTCATATTTAAATAAAAGTGTAACTGCCTGGCAATAAAGTTCTAAATCCTGGACTGGATGTGTTTACCCTGGTATTGTATGGCATCACGTTACATACATCAAGATATGCTATGTGAATAGTACTGTTGTGTCAACTGTTTATCACACTGTGCTACATAAAAGTATGTCTAGGAATGTCTGTATAAGAATTTTGTAATTACAAGGTCAGATTGCACAACCAAGATAGACTTACACAGAAAAAACTGAAGAAAGAGACAGCGCTTTCTGAATAACTCACTCTGATGAAACACAAATTGTTGTATTGTTAGCACACACAGCCATGGTTCAAATCCTGGGAATGGTAGTAAGCTGTATGCATAATCATACTTCTCAACTGCACAGATTTCTGCAGAATGCCCAGATTTATGCCTCATATTTTTGGCCTGTTGCTCTATTTTCCTGGCAAATCACTGGGATCATATAAAACACAAATGTTGAGGAAAAATACACCTTTATAGACAGCAAAGCTTTCGGATTACACACCCTTTCTCAATACTAATACAGGTTTCATTAAAACATTCCATTTAAATAGGAGTCAATGTTAATCACATGACATGCAGCCCAAAAACATCATGTGACAATTACCAAACTTTAAAATTTCATACAACTAATAAAACATAATATTTTACATATATATATATATATATATATATATATATATATATATATATATATATAAAATAATAAATTCTACAATAAACTCACATCATATAAACTCACATATAACTTTTAACATAACTTAGTATGTTGTATTTTAACTAAAATAGGTTTTAATGTGACAGCAGAATTCAAGCCAGGTAAACAATCAGCTGATAACCTTAATATCCACTCATACTCTTTAACTTCTAAAAGATTATTAATGTCACCCCCCCCCCACCTCATATATGTACCATGTCAATAACCCTGAACTTAAATTTATGTTCATTATTATGAGTACTTATGTGTTTATATAGAGCATTCCTTTTGTTAGCCCTTCTTATCTCAGATTTATGCTCAATAATGCGTTCTTTTAACTTCCTAGTTGTTTTTCCTACATAAAATGATGAGCATGCAATACAGGTCGCTAAATAAACAACATTGTTATTAGTACAGGTTGCTACCACATTAAACCTATAAGTCTTATGTGTCATGGGGTGAACAAATGTATTATCAACACTACTGCCTATAATATCACAGCAACAACTACAGTTCATACAGCTATACGTACCATACGAGAGGGTATAAGAGCGTTCTACTTCGAGGGGGAGATCAGCTATAAGACAAACAGTGCATCCAACCAAGCGCAAAAACAGCAGTCCGGTTTTGCAGGTCAAAGTAATCCGACGATAATGCGAGGTATTTTGAACTTATCGAGCTTCACTTTGGAAGCTTCTCATTATACATTGCTTCAGAAAGGTCTTAGCTTTATTCCAACATCTGGTGATGACTTAGTTTCTGCATTGACTGATCTCAAGCAGTTTATTAGGAATCTAAATTTAAAAGTGATGTTTAAGAATAATGTTCTTATTCAAACAGCCTGTAGAAGGCGCAGTACGTTTGTACCTGTTAACATTCCTGTACTCACAGCATATCATGATTTATGTGAGAGGGAGTTGAGGTTTGTATATTCAAACACAATTAAAAAATACTATAATTTAACATATGAAGAATTTCTAGCGCTCAAAGAACTGCAGGTGGATAACAGCATAGTTATCAAGCAAGCAGACAAGGGGGGCGTTGCTGTAATTATGGACAGAGTTAAATATTTTTCATCTGTGTCTGCTTTATTAGAAGATGCCATGCCTTTAAAGCTATCTCACCTGTTGATGTTAAGAAATGTATTAGTTCTGTCAATATGATGGTATATGATCTACAACTTAACGATGGGGCCCATCTGGCCATGGCACCGGGCCCCAGCACATCTAGGACCCACCCCAGGAATTAATTATCTGCTGCTCCTGCACAACCTTTGGGTGGAAGCGCCTTATGGGATGGGGCTCGTCCCCACCGGGAGTAGGAGTGGACAAGATCCTGTCACCTGAAGCCAGGTCCGGGATTTAGTGCATAGCGAGCTCCAAAAGGAGTTTGGAGATCTGCTATGCCAGCTTGAGGGCTGCATGGTGCAATTAGAGGGTCAGCCTACCCCTCCTGCTCAGCCCCCAGCACAGCCACCTTCGGGGCCGTGAAGGTGCAGTGATGACTGCCCATGGATGGGGACTTCAGTCCTACTGTTTCCATTTGGGGTCTTATGGTGCTTCCGATTTCCAAACACCCCTCCCCATCCAAGGTGTTTACCCCCTACGTGTTATATACTACCCCTGTATGCTGTCTTGTCTGTCTTTCTACCGAACCTAACTACCCAAATATACCTATTATCCTTCCCCAATATCCCACTCTCACCTTAAAAAAAAGGGCAATCTGTTCCCCCCCAAAAAATTTGCCCCATACATAGCTGTCCATTTCGCTCATGTGTTCACTGGACACATGTAATCTGTTCTAATATATATGTTCATAGGTAGGTATTAGACTATCGGCACTGGGGCCTATATAAGCCTAGCCAAAAAGGTTCCCTGGCTTTCATCATCCAAGAAAATTATTTTCCTGTGCCCCGTCAAACAGTGCCTCAGAATTGGACCCCAGGTGGAATTTTCTATTTCCCATCCAGTCGTCAAGGTTTTTCTTAAAGAGGGCCAATGAGGAACTTTGCTTGACATGAATGGGTAGATTGTTCCAGAGTATGGGAAGTCTCTGGGACAGGAATCTGTCCCTCCAGCATGTTCTGTTTATTGTGGTGACAAGACTTAGGTCCCTGGAGCATGTGGTTTGGAGAGATTGGGATTTCTTTAAGTGTTGGATATCCAACAGATCACCTCTGAGTAGGCGATATGTGACAGAGTAGAGCTGGAGTTTTTTGAGAAGGTCTTTGTATGGCATCTGTTTGAGTCCAGTATCCTCTTAGTGAGGTATTTCTGTAGCCTTTCTAATTGTTGTAGGTGTCTTGTGAGATACTTGCCAAATGGGGCATTAAACTCTATAATGGGTCTGATGAGGGATGAGTAGAGAGGAACATTGACCTCCTTTTTTCTAGAGGAGAACCCTGTTGTGATGAGGTGTGCCACATAGAAGGATGTCCTGACTACCATGGCAATGTGGTTATCAAAGGAGAAACTAATGTCCACCTGTGTCCCGAGGTCTCTTATCACACTTTCAGTGTTTAGTGAGCTACTGCCTATGTGATAGTTCATGGGTACCATGTTTTTCCCAAAGGGGATTACAGTGCACTTCTTGGCATTATTCTTGAGGCCATGACTTTGACACCAAGCATCTGTCTCTATGAGGCCCTTTTGTAGAAAGTCTACATCATTAGAAGATTCTATTATGGCTCCCAGTTTGCAGTCATCTGTGAACTTTGGTAGTCAAATACCTTCTGTATTGGCCTGCACTTCAGAGAAGTAGATGCTGAACAGGAGAGGAACAAGGACCGAACCCTGTGGTACTCCACTCATTACTGGTTTGAAGTCGGACTTGGAGTCGACTACTTTTACTGTGTTGGCTCTGTCAGTGAGCCAGTTGGCCACCCATCTTGTGACATAGGGATTTATGCCCAGTTTAATGACTTTATCTATAATTCCAAAGTAGGGGATGGTATCGAAAACTTTGATGAGGTCAAGATAGGCTGTGTGCACTATCTTGCCCTCATCTACAACTCTATTGACTGCTTCAAAGTAGTCAATCAGGTTTAGCAGACATGATCTACCTTTTACAAACCCAAATTGAGTGGGGTCCAGAAATTGGAGGTTACCTATGTCTTGTTTATAATCTCCAAGATGATTCATTCCAAGGCCTTGCAGACCAAGCTCGTCAGGCTAATGCAGAAATAGTTTCTGGGGTCCATGGTGGCACACCGTTTGTGGGGTGGGATAACTGTCGTTGTGTGCCATTCAG